>NW_011494853.1:1051858-1087688 GCF_000754665.1 Bison bison bison | reverse complement strand
CTCCCATAATTAACATTTTAAGATAACAGAAGGTTGAATCCAAAGACTGTCCTTAGGCAGGATACATTATTGTTATATAATCCTAAGGAATGTGGAGAAAGAAAAAAAGTTTGTCCTTTCTTCCTTCTTGAGAATTCCAGACCCCTCTCTCCCTGGGGACCCCTAGACTCCCTATCAACCTGCCTAGGAACTGACTCTCTCACACACACACAGATTAAAGCAAAATATTGATACTAACATTTAGAAACCCAGGTAAAGGTCATAAAGGAATTTTTATATTGTTTTCCCAACACTTTTATGTCTCAACATACATCAAAACTGGAAGAATTAAAAGATGAAAAGAAGTCAAAGGGAATTCATTGCCAGGACATTTTCACAAAAATACTCATAACATCAAAAATAAAATACCTAGGAGAAATCCTAGTAGAAGATGGGCAAAACCTCTGAAATTCAGGATCTAACCGAATGGAGGGATGTATTATGTCAATGATTTGGAAAACTCAACATTGTCGATGTGAATCATCCTCAAATTTTTGTTTACTCTCAAATTTTTAAATCTAAACTCAATGATACCCTTAAGCTTTTCTTTTGGTGAAAATGACAAACTGACTTCAAAATTCATACAAAATACAAGCAACCAAGAATGAACAGCACAGTTGGTAAGAAAAGCAATGATATTAGAGGAGTTAATATAAAGTAACTCTTGTAAATTAAAATTATTCAGACTAACTACAAAGTTTGAAATTCAGGGAGATAGTGAAGGACAGGGAAGCCTGTGTGCTGTAGTCCATGGGGTCACAAAGAGTCAGATATGACCTAGTGATTGAACAACAACAACTACGAAGTTATGATAATTAAGAAAATACAGTATTGGTGCAAGGATAGACAAATGATAACATGGAACAGAATAGAGAGTCTCAGATAAGACAGACATATTTGCCCTACTGCTTATGACGAAGGCAGCACTGCAGTGGGGAAGAGTCTTTTCAGAAAAAGATTGAGTCAGTTGAATGTCCATACGAAACCTGACCCTTATCTTACACAGATATCAATCCCAAAAGAAATGCACAATAATATGCAAGAGAAATATAATAAAATTTCCATAAGATACTCTTAGAGAATGTTTTTACAATCTTCGAGTAGGCAAAATTCTTTTTTAAAGATATAAGAAGCATTAAATGTACAGAAAAATGTTGGTAAGGTATATTTACATAAGATTAAGAAATGAGTTCATCAAAGGGCACCATTTGATTAAGAAAATGAAAATAAAAGACCAAGGGTTAAACATGGAAAATAAGTAACACATATTTGCACCCAAAGACATTGTCATGGTAAGTTGTAATATCATATTTGTAATAGTCAAGAACTGGAAATAACTCAGATTTATACTGTCAGTAGAATGGATCAGTACATGGCCATGTGATCATTCAAAGAGTACTCTACTGTAATAAAAAAAATAAAGTGCTAAAATATACAACATCATGTGTGAATCCCAAACATAATTTTCAGTCTACAAACTTAGATAAAAAGATGAAACATACTGCATCATTATTATATAAAGTTCAAACATTGATAAAACTCTCTATGTTAGTAGAAGTTAGGTAAGCACTTTTCCCCATCGAGGAGGGAAGACACAGATACTGCGGATGACAGTGACTGTGGTGCTGGGGACATTCTCTTTGTTGCTCTGGGCTGGGGTTCATACTTAGGTCTATATTTACTGCTCCTATATTGTTTTCTATGATTTTATGTAAGCAACGATGCTGCTTAAAAATATATTATTCCCCTTCACACTTCCTGCCCTGATTTGAAAAATGAATGAACAATGAGAAGATCCATATTTCACCACAAAATCTCTGACTTTGAAGCCCGTTTAACCTCACTCTCTGCTCTTGGAGACATTTCAGTCCAGGAGCATCCTGTATACCAGTAGCCCTTGTCCCTCTCTCTTACCTGAGCAGATCACAGAGGCTGTGTTGCCATGGGAACAGTCAGGCCCACCCAGGGCAGTCACAGGACAACTCCACAGGAAGGACTCTGCCCCCGAGCAGTGAAATCGGGCTGTTAGGATCTGATCACCTCCTTCCACCAAGTGTGGTCCTCCGGGGGTGGAGATGGCAACTCCACAGCCAAGCTGACAACAGACAACATTGGCATTGGCCAGACTCCAGTGGGAGGCACAGAGCGCTCTCCGTCGTCCAGAAATGTTCATCTCCACCTGCCCCTCACACTGAGAGGAGCCATTTGTCATGAGCCGGACTTCTGAGTATGCTGGTAGAAGAAGAAGTTTCAGCAAAATTACATGACTTTCTCACCTGACCAGGGTGTTCACAGAGGTGAAAGGCCTGATCTGCATCTCACCTGAACAGACAACCTGAGCAGATCCACTGTGGTGACAGGTGCCCCCTGGACAGGGCACTCTGGGGCAGACCGAGAGCGCAGGCTCCTCCCCCTCACACCTGAACTCTTCAGCCCAGACCGGGGCACTGGACTCTCTGAAGAGCTCATGTCCCTGGACAGACACAGCCTTGCCACACCCCAGCTCTGCACAGATGACCTGGGCAGTGGGGAGTGTGAAATTCCCATCAGACACTGGGATCCAGGCTTCTCCAGAATGCACTTCTACTCGCCCTGAGCAGGGTCCATCCCCTCCAGCCAGATGCACAAATCCTAAGAGGAAACAACAACAAGATCAGTGAGTGTTCATGGTACTGACTTGGCTACTGGAAACCACACGTCACAGGCAGTGGAGTGAAAGTTTTTCGTTTTAGGAGTGGAGCATGTAGAGAGTCTTTAACAGTTAGTGTCATAATTGAATTTTCATGAGCAGGTTTCTAAAGAGAAATCCAGGAGGATTACAAGGTCAGTTTGGAATGATTGAATCCCAAGAACATATACTTTGGGACTGGTTAAAAATGTGAATTCATTTCAATATTTGGCAAAACTAATACAATATTGTAAAGTTTAAAAATAAAATAAAATTTTTATAAAAAAATGTGAATTCCTTGGTCTAGGAGCCTGGAAACTACAGAGCCCAATTCAGATCATTGGAATGGCTGAATACTGGAAACACATCTTTTAGCATTGGTTGGAGAAGTGAATTTCTCATTTAGCAGCCTAGGACCTATATACAGGTCCAAGGACACTGTATAATATTCAGGCACTTAAACTTGAACATAGAGATATGCAGACCAGAAGCCACCCAAAGGGACATAGGCTATGAGATTAGAGACCTAGCATCTAGACAAGCTTAGAAGCTTTCATGGGACTTGTGGGGCTAATATTCTGACCAGTTTTCTCTCCCAGAAGCTAGTCCTCAAGTGACTTAGGTTAAGGAAAATCCTGAGGCTGGATTGATGAGGGCATAGCCAACCTGTAGATGGGCGATGGCTCCAGAGAAGAAATATGGACACTATCATTAATTCACATTTATGTGATCACATCTTGTCTTTCTGTTACTTTTTGATGCCAAAAAATTCCATGAATTCCTTCAGTGACCTCAGTGGGAAGGAAAATGAGTTAAGAAAACTCAGAGAGTCATAGAGAGAGAGTCTCAGCCATCTCTCTTGAAATCCTAGGATTTGTCAAAGAATCTGGGGGAGAGTGTGCTCTCAGTGGGAGTTTACCAGACAGCTGAGTTTCCACATCATCTCCTATTAAAGGTTTTTCTTCTCAAACAGGACTCATAGAAAATGCTAAGGGCTGATAAGAATTTATTTTAATACTATCATTGTAAAATTCTAACCATAGAAATATATGCATTCTTCTCAAGCACACATGGAATAGTCTCCAGGCTAGGTTACAAATAATCCTTAACACATTTAAAAATATTAAAATAATTCCAAGTATCTTACATGACCATAATAGAATGGAACTAAAATTCAATAATGATCACAAAACAGGAATTCATGAATATATAAAAATTAAAACACACATTCATATTTTAACATTGTTTTCCTATTTCTATAAAGAATGCTATTTAGATAGGAATTGCATTAAATCTATAGATCACTTTGAGAAGTACAGGCATTTTAACAATACTAATTCTTTCAGGCCAGCACCACAGAATGACTTTCCATTGATGATATTATCTTTAATTTCTTTCATGAATGTTTTACAATTCTAAAAGAAGATGGCATATTGCCATAAAAAAGGAAGAAGAAGGAGAAGGAGGAGGAAATGAGCAAACAAGCCATAATTTGGAGAGTTCCAAGTTGAAAAAGCCTCAATATGGATAAATATGCAAATATTTGTGGGAAACACTCCTTGAATAGGTTGTTAGCATACTACATCACCCCTTGCTCCTCCCATCTACCACCTAAACTGTTATCCTTTCTCATTTCTCCCACTTCAGACAAGCAAACACCATTTTAAAAGATACAGATGGATGGAAAAGAAAATCAGAAAGGGTAGCTACTGCTGAAGAAGTAGGATGTAGCTGGGGCATATGGCAGGCAAGGTGGGATCAAGGAAGTTTTGAAACTAAAGGAGGAAAACCAAAATAAAAGTTCATCATTTGGTCATCAAAGGAACACATTTTGAACTGAATGAAGATAACCCAATGAAAAAATTTTATTTAATTCATCAAGTACAATTCCCTGATTTCTGGGTGTGTTCTGATTATTTACTTCTGAAGATCTTCCTGGTAAAGGATTGCTTAGTGATGCCCAACATCCAACCAAAAAATTATTAGAATTTCCAAAAGAGAGAAACGTAACCCATAACACATTTTTTAAAAACAATCATTTAAAGCAGGTTCAGAAATTACAGAAATGATTGAATTGGCTGAAGAGCTCCTTAAACCCCTAATATAAATATGCTTAATGAACAGTAAAAATAAACAGGGAGGAAAACTAGGAAAAATAAACAAATGAGACTTCTGAAACTGAAAAATATAGTATTGGAATGAACAATCATCTAGATTAATTACACAAGAGACTAGACATTGCAGAATAAAAGAACTGGGAAGTAAAACACAGTAGTAGAAACTATTTAAATTGAACCAAAGAGAGTAAAAAGGCAGAAAAATAAGAATGGAAACTCAATGGCATGTGGGATAATATCAAAATATATAAAATATGTGTATTTGGAGATTCAGAATAAGGGATGTGTAGAAAAATATTAAGAAAAGATAAATGACATTTTCCCAAAGTTATTGAAAACTGTAAACCCATTGATCAAAAAAACTAAACAAACCCCAAATAAGATAATGAAACCATTCTCAGAAAACTTGACAATGTAATTACTGAAATTCACTGGTAAACAAACAAACAGAAATATGTTAAGAGCAGCCAGGGAAGTTTGACACATTATATACAGGGAATAAAAGGATAAGTATTATTTACTGACATTTTGTTGAAGGCAATGAAAGTCAGATGACAATGTAATACATATTTAAAGTATTGGGATTGGGCATTTGTTACACTAAAATTGAATCAGCTATGAAAATACTTTTCAAAACTGAATGAAAATTAAAATGATTTCAAGTAAATGAGAGATGATAGAATTGGAGGCCACCAGACACACACTACACAAAACTGCCTCAGAAAGTTCTTCAAGCTAAAGGGAGATGACAGCAGATGAAAACATGGATCCTCTCAAAGCTATAGAGACTGTGGTAAATGTTGATCCTCTATTAGAAGATTTAAGGCAAAAATATTAGCAACAAACTATAAGATTCATAATAAATTTATAAATAGAATGTATGACAATGACAGCACCAAAGACAGGAACAGGAAAATGGAAGAAAAGTATAGTGACTGACATTGCAAGTTGTGACATAATATCATTTCAAGGTAAAATGTAATTGAAGATTAATAATTCAACATTGGGCTTTCCCAGTGGTTCAGTGGTGAAGACTCCACCTGACAATGCAGGAGACGTGGGTTCAATCCGTGGTCTAGGAAAATCCCACATACCAGGGAGCCACTAAGCCTGTGCACCACAACTAGTGAGCCTGCACTCTAGAGCCCAGGGGCCACGACTACTGAAGCTTGTGCACCATAGAGCCTGTGCACTACAGCAAGAGAGGCCACCGCAATGAGAAACTCATGCCTGCAACTAAAGAGTAGCCTCTGATCTCCACAACTAGAGAAAAGCCCATACAGCAATGAAGACCCAGCCAGCAAAAAATAAAAATTACTTCAAAAATTAATAAAATTAAACATTATAATCACCTAAAACTCTTATACAATTAATAAACCAATACAGTGTTTAAATTAAAATGATAAAATACACTCGAAGATTAAAATAAGAACAAAGATATAAAATATAGCAGCAGCTGCTGCTGCTACTGCTGCAAAGTCACTTCAGTCATGTCCGACTCTGTGAGACCCCGTAGACGGCAGCCCACCAGGCTCCCCTGTCCCTGGAATTCTCAAGGCAAGAACACTGGAGTGGGTTGCCATTTCCTTCTCCAATGTATAAAAGTGAAAAGTGAAAGTGAAGTCGCTCAGTCGTGTCCGACTCTTAGCGACCCGATGGACTGCAGCCTAGCAGGCTCCTCCGTCCATGGGATTTTCCAGGCAAGAGTACTGGAGTGGGTTGCCATTGCCTTCTCTGACAAATAGCAGGCAAGTACACTTAAACCCAATTATATCAATAATTACATTAAATAAATAACTTAAGTACTCCAAATAAAAAACAAGATAATCAGACCACATAAAATGAGACAAAACAATATACTGTCTACAAACTTATATGTGTTTAAATATAAACACAGAAACATATTAAAGAGGTAAAAATTACATACCATGCAAACACAAATCAGAGAAAACTCTATATAATATCTAAATTAATATCATACAAAGTCAGACTATAAGACAAAGAATTCATTCAGAGAAAAAGAAACATTTTATGATAATAAAATACAAAAGAAATTATATAGTATTGAAACCGGTGGGTTAAAAATAAAGTGATGCTTAGAAGAAAATTTAGAACCTTGATGCTTCTTTGATGATTACATTAGAATAAAAATAGAAACAGAAGAAAATGATCCAAGACTCCACCTTAAGAATCTACAAAAGCAGCCACAATCATAACTGAAAAAGAGGAATGACAACTGAGCATAGAAATCAATTAAGAAGAAAGCAAATACACGATCAAGAAAATCAATACAGTCCATTAGTGATTCTCTTAAAAAGAACATTAACACTGATAATCTTCTAGCAAACCAATTAAGAAAAAAGAGGAACATATTAACAGCACCAGTAGCAAAAGGAGAAATATCATTGTAGATCTTCCCAACGTGTAAAGATATGAGATATGAACCAGTGTCACTAATTTGAAAATTTTTTGTAAAATGGGCCAAGTCCTTTAAAACACATTACTTGTGAAACACAACTCACCAAAATCTGATACAAAAAAAGAGAAAAATATGAGTAAACTTATTTGTTAAATAAACAGAATCTATATTATAAAAATTTTTCACTAAGAAAACTGCCAGCTACAAATGCTAGCACTTCCACAGAGCTGAGAAATGACTCCCACAGCAAGATAAAGGAAGAGAGGGAGGGAAGGAATGAGGGCAGGAAGGAAGTGTAGCACAGAGGCTGTGGTGAATGTACGAATTGACCTGCATCTTTCCAACCCTCCCCTCCTGCAATCCTTGCATCTTCATCCCCTCACCATTTTGCACTTCAGTACTGTAGTCCCTGGTGGCTTAGAAGATAATCAAGACTCTGCCTCCAATGTGGGAGACCCAGGTTTGATCCCTGGGTGAGGAAGATCCCCTGGAGAAGGAAATGGCCACCCACTCCAATATTTGTGCCTGGAGAATCCTATGGTCCATCGGGTCACAAAGAGTAGGACAGGACTGAAGGAACTTGGAACGCTTGCACCACAGTCCTTCACAATTTGTGTGTTCCCTCCCAGATCTTCCACCTGAACTCCATGACATCTCATTTTTCCAAACAAGCTTCTCTACATTCTCCTCTGGTCTTTGTTTCCACTCTAGATTTCTCCTAAACACGGTACTTCACTTCCAGCAATCCACTACTGAAGCTGGAATTTCTCTTCCATACCTGACTGCTAAGGTTGAGCAGAAGAAACTCCAAGAGTTTTGATTAAGATAATCAAAACACATGCTATTCTAATCTTATTTCTGCTATATCACCACCATTTTGACTTATCTTCACATCATTAAAATATGTCTGAAAATACAGAAAAAACAGACCAGGAGGAGGAAACTAGTGACAAAAAGAGAAATAGAAGGAACCCGGAACCGTTCATAAAAATGTGAGAGTCTAAGTTAGAGCAATGGTAGTCAGGGTGTACAAACCACAATCAGGGTTTAAATATTAGTTCAGTTCAGTTCAGTTGCTCAGTTGTGTCCGACTCCTTGTGACCCCATGAATCGCAGCAAGCCAGGCCTCCCTGTCCATCACCAACTCCCGGAGTTCATTCAAACTCATGTCCATCAAGTCTGTCATGCCATCCAGCCATCTCATCCTCTGTCATCCCCTTCTCCTCCTGCTCCCAATCCCTCCCAGCATCAGAGTCTTTTCCAATGAGTCAACTCTTCACATGAGGTGACCAAAGTATTGGAGTTTCAGCTTTAGCATCAGTCCTTCCAATGAACACCCAGGACTGGTTTCCTTTAGGATGGACTGGTTGGATCTCCTTGCAGTCCAAGGGACTCTCAAGAGTCTTCTCCAACACCACAGTTCAAAAGCATCAATTCTTTGGCTCTTAGCTTTCTTCACAGTCCAACTCTCGCATCCATACATAACCACTGGAAAACCATAGCCTTAACTAGACAGACCTTTGTTAAATATCAGAGCACTTCCAATTCTCTACTTCTAAGTATATCTTAACTGGAATTAATAACAAGACATCAGTTTTCTTAGGATAACATTGGGAGTTCTAATTTAACACAAAGTTTGAACATCACACACTCTATTTTCACTCAGATGCTGATTTATCAAAATATGGTAGCGACACCTGTAGTATTTCCACAAATTTATCTTCAGTTGGAACCATGATTATGACATTGTGACAATGAGGAAGGTTGCTTGAGATGCCAGAAAACAGGTTTGTTTAAAACAAAAGTTTCTAACTAAAATTCAAATTCACCTTAAAAATAATTATTTTTAATGAGAATGATAAAGAAAATGGAAGAAAACATTTTGAAGAGATGAATAGATTTATGACATAAGTGCTGTAGTGGTTTCACAAATGCATACTTATCAAGCAGTTTTGTATGTCAGGCATACCTCAATAAAGTTCTTTTTAAAAAGGAAAAGAATTGTTTCCTTAAGGGCATCAACTAGAATCATCAAAAATCTGCTGAAGGTGAGATTAGAAAAGATCACTTTTCCAATGATCTTCCTGTACATAAATACCCAACAGCTAATTGGCTGTGGCTGTTAAGGACCTACTGCAGATGTCTTCAGGGCTCCCCTGTCCCACCATCCCATTAGATGGGGTGGTACTATCCTAAGACCAGCCTTCTACCTTAGGGAATTCACTGTGATAACTGACAATATCTTCCTCCAGTCCAGTTGTTCTGATGTGATTAATAACCTGGACATCCAATCTGCAATTGTGATAACAACTAGAAGCATCTCTGCCAAATACTGTGAGCACCCATTCACGCCCTGGTTTCACTTCTTTCCTGCATCCACCTTGGCATAGGTCAAACACACTTAGATAGCACTGAGTACTTCTTAGGAGTCACATCAGGTCCTCTTAGCTTCAATTCAGTTCAGTTCAGTTCTTCAGTCATGTCTGACTCTTTGCAACACCATGGACTGCAGCATGCCAGGTTTCCCTGTCCATCACCAACTCCTGGGGTTTACTCTATTTCATGTCCATTCAGTCGGTGATGCCATCCAACCACCTCATCCTCTGTCATCCCTTTATCCTCCCACCTTCAATCTTTCCCAGCATCAGGGTCTTTTCCAATGAGTCGGTTCTTCTCATGAGGTGGCCAAAGTACTGGAGGTTCAGCTTCAGCATCAGTCCTTCCAATGAACACCCAGGACTGGTTTCCTTTAGGATGGACTGGTTGGATCTCCTTGCAGTCCAAGGGACTCTCAAGAGTCTTCTCCAACACCACAGTTCAAAAGCATCAATTCTTCAGTGCTCAGCTTTCTTTATAGTCCAACTCTCACATCTATATAAGACTACTGGAAAAACCATAGCTTTGACTAGACCAGTCTTTTTTGGCAAAGAAATGTCTCTGCTTTTTAATATGCTGTCTAGGTTGGTCATAGCTTTTCTTACAAGGAGCAAGCGTCTTTTAATTTCATGGCTGCAGTCACCATCTGCAGTAATTTTGGAGCCAAAAAAAAAAAAGTCTTTCACCATTTCCACTGTTTCCCCATTTGCCAGGAAGTGATGGGACCAGATGCTATGATCTTAGTTTCTGAATGTTGAGTTTTAAGCCAACTTTTTCACTCTCATCTTTCACTATCATCAAGAGGGTCCTTAGTTCTTTGCTTTCGGCCATAAGTGTGATGTAATCTGCATCTAAGGTTATTGATATTTCTCCTGACAATCTTGATTCCAACTTGTGCTTCATCCAGTCCAACATTTCCCATGATGTACTCTGCATATAAGTTAAATAAGCAGGGTGACAATATACAGCCTTGACATACTCCTTCCCCAATTTGGAACCAGTCTTTTGTTCCATGTCCAGTTCTAACTGTTGCTTCTTGACCTACATACAGATTTCTCAGGATGCAGGTCAGATGGTCTAGTATTCCCATCTCTTGAAGAATTTTCCAGTTTGTTGTGATCCACACAGTTAAAGGCTTTGTCATAGTCAGTAAAGTAGAAGTAGATGTTTTTCCTGAACTGTCTTGCATTTTCAGTGATCAAACAGATGTTGGCAATTTGACCTCTGGTTCCTGTTTTTTCTAAATCCAGCTTGAACATCTGGAAGTTCACAGTTCATGGGCCACAGCCTTGTCTAACTCAATGAAACTATGAGCGATGCCATGTAGGGCCACCCAAGACAGACGGGTCTTAGTGGACAGTTCTGACAAGATGTGGTCCACTGGAGAAGGAAAGGCAAACCACTTCAGTATTCTTGCCTTGAGAACCCCATGAACTCTTAGCTTCACTGCCTCTTATATGTGGTGCGCTTCAGCTACTGTGTAGTAAACTAAAAGACTTGATTTTCCTGCTCCCTCAACATCCCTGCAAATGTGGTGTGAGCTCCCCACTCAATTCATCAGGTACACCATTGTGATGAGATTTTCCCTGCCACAAGTCCCACTTCTGGCCTCCTCTGACTATGACCTAGGGACATTTAAATGCACCACTGAATTTCTCTCACAGCTTTTCCTTGTGTAACTGCACCATGACTTCGGGTATAGTGACTTGTCCATGGGTCTTCACATGCCCTTTTGGGGTCACCATTGCTTGGTTGAGCCTGTTCTATTGGCACATCACCCACCTATCAACCTGATGGAGTATGGTGACTCTGACTTTTAGGACCAATGAGGATAATAAACCTTGTTGCCTACAACTCTCCTATGACACCACCCTCCCATCAATGTAGCCACACCCTACTGACCATTATGTCAAAGAATACAGAACAATTACCATGCTGAGACTGTGTCACAGAGGTCAAATCCAGAAGCTAAATCTGTATGAAACTTTGACATCACCTCTGCCTCCTGTCAGAGAAGGCGATGGCACCCCACTCCAGTACTCTGGCCTGGAAAATCCCACGGACGGAGGAGCCTGGTGGGCTGCAGTCCATGAGGTCGCGAAGAGTCGGACACGACTGAGAGACTTCACTTTCACTTTTCACTTTCATGCATTGGAGAAGGAAATGGCAACCCCCTTCAGTGTTCTTGCCTGGAGAATCCCAGGGGTGGTGGAGCCTGGTGGGCTGCTGTCTGTGGGGTCGCACAGAGTCGGACACGACTGAAGCAACTTAGCTGCCTCCTGTGACACATCACAAAGACCCTTCACCCAAGTATCTTCTAAAGATTGTATCCATAATCTCAAATAACTTTGGTAATAAGACAGAGGCTTTTCCTGCTAGAGATCCCCACACAAACCAGACAGGACTTACCTGAGCAGACTACTCCAGCATCCTCGTCATGTGAATAGCTAGCATTACGATAGTCTTTAATATTAGAATGCCTACAGTCACTGACAGTTGACTCTACCCCTTCACATGAAGTATACGAAAGCCAAATGGGGCCAAGTCCTGGTCCAAAATAAGCCCCTCCAGGAAAACCAATGGCAGCTCCACACCCCAGCTGTCTGCACACTACAGATGCATCCTTCAAGGTCCATTCCAGATCATCCACTGTGCCCCATTCTCCTTGGTGCTTCACTTCCACTCTCCCCTCACAGCGGTGGGCTCCATCCTTCAGCCTCAGCTCCAGTACTGCAAAAGAGACACACGACAGGAAAGATTTTAGGAGACTTAGAGTGGTATAATATTTAAAACATTAGCTCTCTGAGGAGCAAAACAGTGCATGGGATATAGTATTTCCTGACCTCTGTGGTATAAGCATTCCCAGCGTGGCTAACTCTAAGCCCCCAATGTGCCATCACTGAATACGGAGCAGGAAGGGAGACACCAGGTATTTTTCAGGAGCCTGTAGAGCCAGCTCCAGGGACACCATCGAGGACAGGTCTTCAGAGACTCTGGATGCTGCCCTCCCTGTAGATGTGCCCAAGGCTACTAGGGCCCAGCTTCTCCGTCTCAGTTACAGCTCATGGCCCGGGATCCAGGGAGGAATCCTCCCTCTCCTTCCCTGTGTATAGGAAGTATCTAATCCGCTCAGGAACAGAGGACTGGGGTAACAGGCTCTAAAATGTCCTGGTTATTCCTGCCATCTGGTGTTCATGTCTTTGTGTAATTCCACACTCCAATATACCTGTAACACGCATCTAACAAATGGAATTTGATGAAAGTGATCAGATGTCACTTTAGCAATTAAGTCATAAGATGAATCTGGTTTCTGCACATAAAAAGAAGTTCATTAGTAGGAACATCATAGATGGAGACATTCCCAGTGTTCAGTTCAGTTCAGTTCAGTCACTCAGTCATGTCTGATTCTTTGAGACCCCATGGAGTACAGTATGCCAGGCCTCCCTGTCCATCACCAACTCCCAAAGTTTACTCAGACTCATATCCATTCAGTCAGTGATGCCATGCAAGCATCTCATCCTCTGTTGTCCCCTTCTCCTACCACCTTCAATCTTTCCCAGCATCAGAAGACTATTTAGGAAAAAAAAAAGAACTAACCAGATATTTTGCAATTCTCTGATAACTCAGTTGGTAAAGAATCCATCTGCAATGAAGGAGACTCTGGTTCAATTCCTGCATCAGGAATATCTGCTGGAGAAGGAATAGGCTACCCACTCCAGTCTTCTCTTGTGGCTCAGCTGGTAAAGAATCAGTCTGCAATGCTGGAGACCTGGGTTTGATCCTTGGGTTGGGAAGACCCCCTGGAGAAGAGAAAGACTACCCACTCCAGTAAGGCCTAGAGAATTCCATGGACTGTGTACCCATGGGGTCACAAAGAGTCAAACATGACTGAGTGACTTACACTTCTTCAATTCTTCAACCAGATATTTTGAAGCTGAATAATAAATGAATGGGCTTCCCAGGTGGCACTAGTGGTAAAGAACCTGTCTGCAAGTGCAGGAAATGTAAGAGACTTGGGTTTGATCCCTGGGTCCAGAAGATCCCCTGGAGGAGTGCATGGCAACCCACTTCAGTATTCTTGCCTGGAGAATCCTATGGACAGAGGAGCCTGGTGGGCTACAGTCCATAGGGTCCCAAAGAGTCAGACATGACTGAGGCAACTTAATATGCACAATACAACGAGTAGACTGAAGAATTCAACACAGAGATTCAACAACCGACTTGACCAAGGGAAATAAAAAGAAAAAGGAATCAATGTGTTAGAAGAAAGATTAGTTGAAAGCATCCAAATAGAGGAGCCAAAAGAGAATGAAAGGAATATAGAAAGCCAGTGGACACCATAAAGAGAAACAATGTATGGACTGGAGTCATAACAGAAGAAGTGAAGGAGAAAAGAATTAAGGGCTGAGGAGGACTTAGGAGGACTTCCCTGGTGGTGTAGTGGTTAAGAATCCACCTGCCAATGTAGGGGACATGGGTTCAATCCCTGGTCCAGGAAGATTCCACATGCCGCAGAGCAACTAAGCCAGTGCTCCACAGCTGCTGAAACCTGTGCACCTAGAGCCTGTGGTCTCCAGCAAGAGAAGCCACTGCAGTGAGAAGCCCATGCACTGCAGCGAGGAGTAGCCCCTGCTTACCACAGCTAGAGAAAGCCCACATGCAGCAAGAAGACCTAGCATAGCCAAAAATAAATAATTAGAAAGAAAGACAAGCTGCGAATTTCCAAACCTGGGGAAAGATCTGGACACCTAAGTTCACGAAGCTAATAAGTCACCCCAAAATTTCAACCCAAAACAACCTTCTCCAAGACTCACAGAGTAAACTGTTCAAATGCAAAGAGAAAGAGAGAATTCTAAAAGTCTAAAGAGAAGAAAAAAATTCTGTCACCCAAGAGAACTCCCATAAGGAGATCAGCGGATTTGTCCAAAGAAACCTTGCAGACCACAACAGAACGACTGGTAACATACTCCACCCTCACTCAGTGGAAAGCAGCCCCCAGGGAGGGACAAGAGAGGGCACGAGAGAAAGTGCTCCCTACAGAGTCACAGCAGATCCTGGGAGGGGAAAGGACCATCCCAGGCCCCCAGCACATCAGGAAATGAGTCACGGGGACTGGGGCAGGGACTTGGGAACTTATACACATGGGGCTGCACATCAACTGATCTTTACAAACAGATGGACAAGTCGTTCATTGGAAGGACTGATGTGGAAGCTGAAACTCCAATACTTTGGCCACCTGATGTGAAGAGCTGACACATCTGAAAAGACTCTGAAGCTGGGAAAGAGAGAAGGTGGGAGGAGAAGGGGACAACAGACGATGAGATGGTTGGATGGCATCACTGACTCAATGGACATGAGTTTGGGTAGACTCTGGGAGTTGGTGGTGGACAGGAAGGCCTGGCATGCTGCGGTCCATGGGATCGCAAAGAGTCAGACATCAGTGAGCAACTGAACTGAACTGAACTGAACAGACAAGAGGTCCCCTCTGCTGGATGCAGGCTTCTCTGCTCCCTAATGGACACCTGGTGGGAATAGGTAAGACCAGCAGGCAGAGCCTCTCACAGAGCCCAGTGCTTGACAGACATGGCAACAAGCAGAGGGGAGCCCAAGAGATGGGGGAGAGGAGCCAGAGAGAGGCCGGCGGGTGTATGATTATCTCTGATCCAGTTACATGCAGTGGCCATGACAACCAGCCCTGTGGACACCCCTTGTGCTTTACAGACCAATGGACTCACTCCCTGCTCAGCAGCTCTGTTCCTCTCACACAGGTAGGTTCCACCTCCCCTCACACACACACACACACACACACAGGCTCACACAGCCTCACACACCCTCCCACACTCCTCACACACTCCTCACTCACCCACACTCACCCACATATGCTCCTCACACAACTTAATACATCATTTGCACACTCCTCACACACTCCACAAACACATACACTCTTCACACCCACATACACCCTCACACATACACACGCTCACACACTCACACACACATACTCTTCATACCCTCACATACACACATCCTTACACACTCCTCACCTACACACATACACACACATAACACACACATAATCACAGAGCCTGCAGGAGTGAAGACACAGGAAACACAGGGACCCAGGGGCAGTGCTCACACACCAGGCACGTGGAGTGTGTGGGAACAGCCCAGAGTCCCAGCTGAGGTCAGTCACTGGAACTTCCATACACTGGGAGCCACTGGGACTCCTAGAAGCTCCCTGAAAACAAGGGAGACCGTGGAGGGGACTCAGGCTGACCCAGCTTGGTCCAGACCAAACCTCACTGCTCTGTAAAATCTGCCACTATGACCAATGGACCCCCCATAGGAGATGGACCAGTATTCACATCAGCATGGTTCTTTTTTGGTCAAAAACACTGAGGCTCTGCTCCAGAACTCCAGACACCTTTCCCTTCACCAAGGCATGCACTGCCTAGTTTGGACCCAGGACAGAGGGGCAGCTCTTACCTTGACCACCCACCACGGTGCTGAGGAGGAGGACACAGAGTCCCCGCAGGGAGAGGTGTCTGCCCAGAGCCATCCTGACCCTACGTCCTCAAGGTCACAGTCCCAGATGCAGGATCAGCCTGTGAGGAGGCATCAGAGTGCCGACCGGGGTCTATATAGACCACCCTTTACACCCTCTCCTCCTGAGAGCCAATAGCAACACATTTCACCATTTCAGGCACTATCAGAGGCTGCATCTGCCCCTTTCTGAAGCTCAGACACCAATGAGCTTCTGAATCTTCAAAATGTCCTTATATGAGCAACACGGTCCTTTGAGCTCCTGCTTCCGTAGTCCTGAGAGCTGGGTCCCACCACTGGGACTGGGGTAGAAACGGTTCATCAAAAATCATGAGTGCCTTTCTCTCCCCTGATCACCCTGGTCAATATCTGCAGACTGTGAGATCTCGCAGGGTCTGGGTGTGGGATCTGTTGACCCGTGGAGAATAACTTTTGTAGAATCGAGGATTGATCTTCCCTGGCACTGAGCTCAGGGTGAAAGCAGAGAACTACAAGAAGTCTCGAAATACAAGAGTATTTATCAGGTCAGTATAAAATGAGGACCAGGAGTACAGGAATTCACAGGTGACTGTGAAAGCATGAAGTGAGACCCATCAAGTTGGGAGGATGAGATTACAGGGTTTTCCCCCTTCTCAGAATGAACTGGAGACTTGGTGCTGGAGCAAGTGCCTGCATGCTCAGTCGTGTCTGACTCTTTGCAACCCGTGGACTGTAGCTCGCCAGCCTCCTCTGTCCAATGGATTTCCCAGGCAAGAATACTGGAGGGGGTTGCCATTTCCTTCTAAAGGGATCTTTATGACTCAAGGATCAAATCTGCTTCTCCTGCATTGGCAAGTGGGTTCCCTATAGGGACATTCAGATGTGTTAAATAACTTTCCCTTTACTGCATTTCATTTTATGTGAAGTATCTCTTTCAGCTAGTCACTAAATGATGCTGATAGAAAGAAAGAGATTGCTATTAAAGGAAACAAAGAGAAAGTAGGAGTCCTCATTCAACTCTAGCCCACCAAAAATAGGAGCAGGGATCTCTAGAAGAAAACATGGGGCTTCACTGATGGCTCAGTAGAAAGGATCCGCGCACAAAGCAAGAGATGTGGATTCGATCCCTGTGTCAGGAAGATCCCCTGGAGAAGGAAATGGCAACCCACTCCAGTATTCTTACCTGGAGAATTCCGTGGACAGAATGGCCTGGGCAGCTACAGTCCATTTGTCGAAATGAGTTGGGCACGACTAAGTGACTAAACAATGAAAACAAGAAGAAAATGATACTTTAGAAAGACTAAAGTTTTCTAAACTTCACATGTACCTCCTTTATATGCTGAGAGTATGGTTTGATAAGACTCAGAATACATTTGTATTATAAAACCATAACTAAAGAAGACACAAAATATAATTTAAGGGAGGAGATCCAGAGAGATGGGGAAATAGAAAGTCTGCTACATGATAGCTGCAGGCAGGGGGCAAAGAAGGGGTGAGTGAAGCAGATAAGAGAAAGGGGTTCATGCTGCCTGAAACCACCAATGAACCCACTTCCTCTGTTCTGCATTTAAGAGGAAAGTTGGTGGCAAGAATGGAATCCCCGTGGGTTAAGGGGACAGATCCAAGCAGAAAGGATGATGTCCGATGTAGTCATTGCTGCCTTGTTCTGTTTCCACTCATCACAGAAGCTCCCAGAGGCTCCCCCAGAAGGTACCCCAGTGATGAATAGAGAGACTAAGAAGGGCCATAAGTGATGCAAGATAGAGCTCCCCCATCGAAATCCAAGGTCACTAATGTGCTGCCCCCTTTCCTCATGCCCCCCTCGGGCTCAAGATTCCCATGATGAAGCCCTGTGGTCCACACAAGCCCACCCTGATGCCCCCTCACCCTGACTCCATCTTTTCAGCACAGACGTGGAAGGAAGCATCTGTGACACACAGGCCCCAGGGTCCCCACCGGAGCTCAGAGACAGCTTCAAGAGCCACCCACGGGCTCAGAGACAGCTTCAAGAGCCACCCACGGCCCACCTTAAGGTCTCAGTAGGGCCAACACTGAGGGCAGCTGCAGGTTAGTCCACAGCCCTGCCACATCCCACACCAGAGGGACCCCTCATCCCAGTCAGCAGACACAACTTCTCTGTCCCGCCATGCCTGTTCTTCCTACTTGAGACGGGAGAAAAGACAGTTGAACACATGCTTTTCTTCCTCTAAATATGCTAATATATATCCATTATTTATAGAAGAATCACTTCCTTGTCATCTGGTCCTGTCACTCTCAAGCCCCGTGACTATACCTGACCCCGTCTCCTTCTATATCTGGCCTTTAACACGTTAATGATAAAAACTTATTATAAATATCAAAACCAAAATTTATACTCAGTTGCTGAAGTAAGATCAGGATATGCTCAGTCACTTAGAATTGATGCTGTACTCCCTCTGGGCCCAGAGTCATCATTCCTCACCCAGTTATGGAGTCCACACCATCACCAGAAACCACCAGCCAGACACCGAGAACACAGGACGTGCTTCCTGGGGTCCAGTCATCCCTCCCACAGGATGACACAGGGATGTGTTTACTGAACCAGCTACATATACACATGGTCTCAACTTGGGATGGAGATCTCACAGGTAAGATGCTGTTAGCAGCTCCAGACCCTTTATAGAAAGGGATAGGCTATAAGGAGCAAACTCAGGGCTGGCACACTGTCCCCACAGCACCCTCTACCCCAGAGCTGGGGGTACAGGATCAACATGGACCAACTCACCCTTGGATGAAGCTACATCTTTCTGACACATAAAGAAATCTCAGTATCCAATCTCATCAAAGATTTGAAGGAGGAAAGTTTTAGGGAGGACACTAACCCAGCTGTGTCCACAGTGAACATGAGAGAGTGCAGTACAGGGTCAGGAAAACAGGCTCGAGAGCCAGACTGCCTGGTCTCGACTCACAGTTTAGCCACACGTCAAGTGTGGGCCTTGAACAGGGTTCTTACACTCTCTGATTAGTAAAAGGAGGGTTATGATCCCACCAAGATGACTGATTTTGGTGAGGATTAGGTGAGTTGGCATTAGCGTGTGATATTACAACACCAGTTAACAGTAGTACGTGTGCTGATGCTGATGTGCTCAGTCGTGGCCAGCACCTTGTGAACCAATGCCAGGTTCCTCTGTCCATGGAACTTTCCAGGCAACAGCAGTAGTGCATAGTCGTAGTATTATGTACTACTGTTAACTTGCTTTCCTGATGGCTCAGATGATAAAGAGTCTGCCTGCAATGCAGGAGATCTGAGTTCGATACCTGGGTCAGGAAGATTCTCTGGAGGAGGAAATGACAACCCACTTTGGTATTCTTTCCTGGGAAATCCCATGGACAGAGGAGCCTGGAGGGGCTACAGTCCACGGAGTCACAATGAGTTGGTCACAGCTGAGCGACTAACACGCACACATACTTACACACGTAGTAGTAGTAGAGAAGCAGTGTTAGGGCATCTCCCACCATCTCATCCCAGGAATCCCAGGACTCTAGAGCAGGAATTCAATTCTATGACCTGGAGCCCTGACTGAGGCTGTCAGAACTCTCCCAGGAACCACATGCTGTGATGGTCATTGGTACCAATCAGAGTTGTGAGTCTTCCACACATCACTCCTTCTCTTTGTGCCCCATGTAACTGCTCAAGAACCTCGACCTTACCATTGGTGAGCTTTTGTGAATTAAGTTGTCTACTTAATCATTTTACTTTATAAACTCAAATATACTTGGTAAAACATTTTGTGTCTAATTCACCTCCATATCCCCAGTGCTTGGCTAACTAAAAATCGTAATGATGTCTCTTGTATACCTAAATGAATGAATGTCAACCTGGTATTTTACACAAATCATTTCAATCAAAAAGAAATCCTTTGAGAAATAATTTAACTTGTTATGAGGATGTAACAGCACAATGCAAGCTGTATCATTTGTTTTAATGATATTTCAATACTGTTAAATGGTATGAGCTATATATGGTTCACTTCAACACCTTTATGCAATGAATGCAGTAAATTTCAATAACTAGAAACAACCTAGCCCCAGTACAAGAGCAGTGCTGAGACAGCCAGTTCTAAACACGTAAAAATGCTGCAAATTTCTTCGTATATCTGAAGATAAAGAAGACAAACCACAGAACACTGACAGGTGAAGACCATGAAGCCTCCTGTTCTGGTCTTAATCAGATATGGCCAAGTGGTCAGGATGTTTATGTATTTATCATTTGGCATATTTTCAATTCAAACCACACACAACTGTAACAGGAAGAAATTTGGTTATAAAAAGATTTAAACATCTTCCATGTTGAATTAGAAGTACAGAAGAAAAGAGCAGAAAGAATCTTGTTCTTTTACTTAGGCTAACTATTTGTCCTTATGGATTCTAAAGCAATACAATATGTAGCGTTATTATTCCCAAATCACCATGAGAAAATGGTGGTCAGAGGTTCACTAATCTCTTTGCTAGGCAAATTAATAATTAAACCTGCTTGCTTGAGGAAAATTTCCTCAGGACCAATAAGACAGACTAAAATACAAAATATTTGTAAATTAAAAAAGAGGTATACAACTCTAAAGGAAAATGATTAACTGAGTTGTTACACCAAAGCGTTGGAGACCCCCTTCACCATCTGCGTTCCTTGCATGGATAGGACCAAGGTTAGTAAAGACTCCTTTACCAAAGACCAGTTCATCACAAGAGCATGAAGGAGAGAGCAAGGTCATGAGCTGGCTGAGGTCCAGCCCATCACCTCTGTTCAGCCCTTTACAGTCTGTACCCATCAAACAAAGAGTGTGGCACTGAATTGGCCTCATTCACTCCTCCATAGTGCAACACCAGATACCCAGAGACAAGAGCAGATCAAAGCTAAGAAATCAAAGACAAGCAGATTCTAAGTGGAGAGCATGCAGACAAAGGGTCTTCCCTGCTGCTGTTGGAAAGAAGCCCTCCCACCCCAGGCACCACCTGTGGGAGGAGAGACAAGAAGATGCCTCCTGAAAGAGAGGAAAACCAGTCTCAGCAGGGAGCTTGAACTAGAAATGACAAGACAGTTATTACCATGAACCCGAGCTAAGTTGAGGGATAAATTTTAAATGGGAGAGTCTGTGTTAACTTTATGGAACTTTCAGTCCACATAAATATCCCTTGCTAGTGCACAAGATGAAATCGGTGATAAAAATAGAGAATATTACAGTTATGCATATTTCAATTCTAGAGGACACACTTTTAAGCCCATTACAGAAAGAAAATTCATAAATCTTCTCTTGTTTTTAAAAGCACAAAGTTGTCACATCTGTGAACTCTTTCTAATTCCTTCAGCTCAAAATTACTGCTGTGTTTATTTAATCTGTAAAACCTTGCTCACTGTCTCTAAAGTGGGGGCTTCTTGAGAGGAAGTATTGTGTCTTACTCTTCAATATCTCTTTAAAGTCAAGTAAAGACACATAGAGAGAGCTTAACAAATAGCGGATAAAGAAATGAATGCATAAACAAATGCTGAAAATCACCCTGCACTTAGTGATACTGAGTGGGGAGGGTGGTGGGGGCAGGGGAGACACGAATCTGACTATTCCCACTCAGCACAGACAGAAGCGGAGTAAGGAGCCAGAGACACACCAGATGAGGGAACCAGATACAGAAAGTCTTCTTCAGATCCCATTCTGGGGACGGTCTAATGACATTTAATTTCCACACAAAATTGTACCTCAGAAACTTCACCAAGGCAAGAAAAAAAACTGACAGCCTTGCTACCAAGGACGTGGCATCAATAGTAATATTCATCAAATAGCTGTTTCTCTGTCTCCCAGTGACTCATTCTGGCCAATGAAACGTGGGTGTTGTCACCTGTGTCACTTCTGAGTAGAGGCATGAAAACCCCATGCGACTCTCTGGTTTCTCTCTTTCCTGCCCCAGAAGCTGCGTGTTCCACTTGGTACACGTGTAAGCTAGTGGAGCCCCACTGACCACAGCACGTTTGCAGGTTGGTAATGAATGTGTGTATGCATGTGTGTGTTCCTTCTGAGATTTGGGAGTCAGTTGTTCCAGCATCAGAACAGAGCCTATTCTGAAGATATGAAAGGAAGACAAAATCTGCCACATGAAGCAGGTACTTTTCTGGATCTCCTCTTCCTTCTGTGTCTTCATCCCAAGCTGCTCCCTCAGGTCTCAACTTGATGCCTCTCTGGGGCTTGGTTGATTCCTAGTCACTATCACTGACTGACCAACAACTGGATCCAAGCTTCTGCTTAAGAGCATCCACACCTGGTGCAGCTCCTCCTCCCTTTGCATCAGTCTGTGCTGACACTTGTGCTTCTATTTCCCCATTTTTGTCTCTGAGCATCAGGACCTTCATCCTTAAACAGCTCTCCTTTGCTCTGAGTTAGTCAGTTCATCTTTGATCTTATTTTTACATTCCACCAATCCTGTACTAATGAAAAAGCAGCATGTACTTTCCAAACCTCTTCTGTTTCTTCTTGATTTCTGGAACAAATCTGATTCCTGGATTTAGTCCTCCATGTAGTTAATTAAATTCCTCACCTTTGGATAAGAAATAATTTTGCAGAATTTTTTTTTCCCTCAACTGAAGCAAATGGCACATTCAAAACCTCTCTCCTTGTGACCATGTAATCGAAAGGTATGTGTGAGGGGTCCGGCTACTAACCACTCAAAAGCCAGTATACAGGGCAAGTTGGTGGAAAGGAAAGTTTGGTTTATTTCAGATGCCAGCAACTGGCGGGGATGGTGGTGGACATCTATACAAGGGCCGACTCCACCCACCCCATGACAAGAAGAGGGTGAGAACTTCTATAGACAGAGCTGGAGTGGGGGGAGGTTATATGCAGAAACAGCACAGTCATCTCTAACAGTCATCTTCAAATTGGTCATCAGTGGTCTGATTAGCATCATCTTGGCTGTTTTCAGTTCATTTCAGTCGCTCAGTCGAGTCTGACTCTTTGCGACCCCATGGGCTGCAGCACGCCAGGCTTCCCTGTCCATCACCAACTCCCAGAGCTTGCTCATACTCATGTCCATCAAGCTGGTGATGCCATCCAAAGCATCCACTGGTTGTTTTAGGTACAGTTGATCTTTTTTGCTTGGGTGTACTTGTTCCTATGTCCTTGTGGTCAGTTCTCAGAATTGTGGATGCTCAAGTCCTGGGTACAGTGTGGTCATCATGTAGTTCACTGCTTCACCTGGTGTTTTGTATCTATAAGACAGCTCACAGGACATGGCTCAGAATATCATCTATAACCCTTGAGAAAGAACTAAAGGTTCTTGACTGTGCTTAATGACTACATTATTATTTAGTCTCCTCTGAGTGTTTTCCTTTGTTTCCACATTTCTCGCTTCTCCAATTAAACATATTCTTTGACTAAAGTTTTCCACAGGCAAAAGGCAGGCAGAAGACACGGTGAGGGGACAAGAATCATAGAGTCCTCTCTGCTTCAACCACAACCCTAGGGACCCCCTTGGGACTTGGAAGGGGCTGGTGCAAGGAGAGGCTCTGAAAAACATGTTTCATTAACTTCATGATTAACCCACCTCTGCTCAGAGATGATGTAATTACCAACTGCAGAGCTATTGAGTTCTTGTGGGTGGTGATTCTTAAACCACTTAAACCTAAGGTTAGTGCCTCTGGGGTGGCACTCAGAGTTCAAAGCCTGAGTGATTGCTCAAAGTCTATGAACTGAGGCTCTATTGCACATGGAGCTTTGGTGCAGCTGAGTCCTGTCCGAGACCAGCCTAAGAACACTGGAAATACAGCAAAATGTGTTCCTCCTTTAACATCAAAGACTCTGTGAACAGATTCTCTTCCTTATCATCAAATTCTTCCCAATCTGGGCATGCTAACCAAGGCTCCTGCAGTCTGCAGGCATCTTCTGAGGCCTGCCAGGGCCCAGGATTGGAGTGAGGCCTATACCTGTGTATAAGCTCTGTATTTCCCCTCTGTATAACTTAATAGATGCTCAGCTAATATTTATTGAATGGCTGAGTGGCATTGTACTAAATGTTGAAGAGAAATTGTCTTAAATATAAAGAAATGTTTCTGAAAACATCATTTAGCTAATATTTTTGTTTTAAAGGCAAATGTTTCTGGCAATTAGCAAGGCAAAATTTGATTTTCAAAAGCAAGCAGCTTATCACCAACAAATACGTCACAACTAACACCGCAAATCTCTAAGGATACACGAGATAAACCACAACATACTAACATGTGGATTCTTACTAAGTCTTAATCAAACGTGATTGAGGAAACAGGATATTCATTCATATGATTTATCATTGACAGTTTTTTCATTAAAATCACATAGCAATATCACAGAAAGAAAATTGGGGGTTAAAAACGTACAGTTACACCAACTATATGATATAAGAAAGGAGATGAGGTGCAGAAAGAGTTCTTTGGCTTAAAATAACAAACAGCTTAATTAGTCTTTCACTTTGCAAAGGAGAATCTTTGCAGGATTCTCCTCTGGGGCTAATCTTGAAAGATGATGTGGAGACCAGGACAGCTCAACTGTTCTACACAACAGTTGGAATTGTGAACTGATAATTTTGGATAATGTTGCACTTTGATTCCCTTCTCTTTACTTTTTGTGAATCTACTGTAGGTTTTTACATTTTTGTTGCCACATGGGTCACATAAGACATCTTACAGAGACAACAGTATATACCACACTGATAACAAATTAATTTCCATGACATACAAAAGCTCTACCTATTTATCCCTTTCTACACTTTTTGTTTTTGATGTCAGAATTTACCTCTCTTTATATTGTATATCCACTAACAAAATATTTTTCTCTATAGCTGTTTTAATACTTCCTTTAGACTAGAGCTAACTGGTTAGCACACTACCATACTACAGTTTAGAGTATGCTGAATTGGATTCAATATTTACATTTACAAGTCTGTTATATATTTTCACTTCTTTCATATAAAAATTAGCATCCTTCATTTAGTTTGAAGAACTCCCCTCAGCAATTTTGTAAGCCAAGCCTAATGTTGGTGAATTCCTGCACTTGGGAAAGTCTTTATATAATCTTCATTTATGAAAAACAGCCTTCCTGAGAAAACGTATTCTTGGTTGGTAAGCTTTTTTTTTCATAAGTTTGAATATATCATGCCTTTCTCTCTTGGCCTGTCGGGTTTCTTCTAAAAAGTTCACTGACATTTTTAAGGGAATTTCTTTTTTGTGAGCATTTACTTTTCTCTTGCTGCTTATAAAATTCTCTCTTTTTCTTGATTACAAGCAATGCGTCTTGGGGATGATCATTTTGAATGAACTCTGAGGAGTGAGCTATTAGCTACATGAACTTGGATGTCTAAATCTCATCAGATTTGGGACTTATCTGCTATTGCTTCTTTAAGTACAGTCTCTGTCCCTTTCTCCCTCTCTTCTCCTTCCGGGACTCCAATAATGTACGGGTTGTTTCTGTAAATGTTACCCCATCATTCACACAGGTTCTTTCACACTTGTTCAATAATTTTCTTCTTTGTCCCCTGGCTAGATAACCTCAATAGTCCTGCCTTTTAAGTTACAAAGTCTTCTGCTGTTGTTGATGTTCTCTGCAGCATTTTTCATTTTGCTGCATTTCAATCATTGTAATCTTAAGCAACTGATCCAACCAGTCAATCCTAAAGGAAATCAGTCCTGAATATTCATTGGAAGGACTGATGCTGAAGCTGAAACTCCAATACTTTGACCACCTAATCCAAAGAACTGACTCATTGGAAAAGACCCTGATGCTGGTAAAGATTGAGGGCAGGAGAAGAAGGGGATGACAGAGGATGAGATGGTTGGATGGCATCACTGACTGAATGGACATGAGTTTGAGCAAGCTCCAGGAGTTGGTGAAGGACAGGGTAGCCTGGTATGCTGCAGTCCATGGGGTCACAAAAAGTCAGACACAACTGAGCCACTGGACTGAACTGAACTGAATCTTAAGCAACTAAATTTGTTTGGTTCATTTTTCTGTTTGGTTCCTTCTGTTATTCTCTTTGCCTCACTGCAAAGCTTGAGGGATCTCAGTTCCTTACCGGGATTAAATCCAGACCACAGCAGTAAATACATCAAATCCTAACCACCAAACCATCAACAAACTCCCTGTTTACTTCCTTTTTTATGATTTCTATCTCCGTATAAAAAAAGAAATCTGAATTTATTCTGCAGAGTAACTCACCCTAGCTCAACAATTACTGAGCCTGAGCTCTAGGACCTGCAAACCACAAATAGGAGGCAGCCTGCTGCAACCCCTGAAGCCCAGGTACCTAGAGCCTATTCTCTACAATAAGAGAAGCCTGTGCATAGAGAAGCCTGCTCTCCACAAATAAGAGTGGTGCCTGCTTGCTGCAACTAGAGAAAGCCCATATGCAGCAACAAAGACCCAATGCAACCAAAAATTAGAAAGAATAATAATGATGATGAGAAATATTTTTTAATCTTATTTTGTTCATATATTTTCTTCCTGAACTTGTTTTGTAGTTTATCTGAGTTTTCTTGGAGTTCAGTGAGCTCCTTGGTGTGTATGCTTTATTTCATCATATGTCATTTATTTCACCATTTCCCAATGGTGAATAGCCATGTAAGCTGCCCTGGGAGAAGCCCTGGGCATCTTCCCATCCCCAGGCACAGCCTAAAACTACGAACCTGCAAGCATGAGTGTAGTTTGGAGCCTTCCAGAGTCATCAACCAAGTAACCGGGTGGGTCCAGCTCACAACCAGCCCAGCACTCTCAGGTCTTATATTAGTTCAGCAGCTTCTCCATGATCTCCACAATGGAATTGGTGTTGGTAGGGGTTGGGGTGTGGTGTAAACGTAATCTTTACTTGGCCACTCCTACATGACAGCTCTCTTTACCCTGAGGAATCATGGCAGGATCACGATTACATTTTCAGTAGTAAACAGATTAAAACAACCTTGAAACAATCTTGAAACATCTGAAAATAGATGTTTTCAAAGAAGCCCATTGGTCTGAAATTCTTCCTCTAAGAGATCAGTTATATCAGACCCCTCCATCCACATTTCTGAAACATAAATAACCAACTGTTCCTGATCTTTCTGTCTACATCCATTCTTCTAGATCCCCTCTGCCTAGGTCTCCACTTTTTCCCTCTTGTCCCACCTGAATACAGGGTGTGGGTGAGCATCAATTTGCCCTCCATCAACTTGAAGATATATATGAGCTGATATAATTCACTTAGAAGGAGAGATATTGGAGAGACAACAGCATACCTGAAGAAATAGCAGCATCCTGAAGAAATAGTAGGAAGGGATGGAGAGGAAATGAAGGATTTATAAAGATTGGATAATCAACTAGACGAGGGAGAAGAGCAAAGAGGTGTCTGTATCCACTTAAGGAATAAATGAGAGATGAAAAAGGAAGATGTGGCTGTGTACAGTTAGATTTTAAACTGGCCTGTGCACATTTAGGCAGGATAAGGAAAGTTGTATCCATTCTCTCCTACCAGCCAACCTTCCACTTTGAAACTCACACCCAGTCTGGTGCCCGATAACAGGTTACAAACAGGTGATGTGACGTCTCAGGGAGAGCACCCAGGAAAGTTCAGGATTGGGTTTTTTCCCATGAGTTCATCTTGTTAGGAAGGAGTGTGTGAATGTGGACCAAGTTTACATCCTTTTCTAAATAAGAGTGACCTGGAGCATTTGTGATCCAGGGTAAAATCATGATCTCATTAGCCTCTAAGACAGGTGAGAGAGCAGGTCAGCTCATTCATCTTGTATTTCCTGTAAGGAAAATGGTGTTTGAGGACCAATCCTCTAAAAGCATTTGACATGGAACTTGCTAAATTATCAACACAGCAAAAAGTTACTTTATTCAGAATATTTCATTTTGGACAATTTCCATATAAAACAGTTACAGGTCAGCACTACTCTACTGAAATACAGGCAATTAGAATATCTGAGGCTTCATCTCATATTTAATACAAGATCATGGGAAAGTTACTGGGGGTGTTCCCAGGGTGCTTAGTTCAACGTCATCATACTCAGGGTCCCCTTTCTTCCCCTGGAGCAGCCAGGGGCTCTCTTCTCCTTCCCCAGGATCAGCCACCTCTCTGGAGAAGTTCAGAGAAGAGCCTAAAATAGTAAAGAGAAGTTTGATTAGAACTGAGACATGGGGACAGGACAGAGCCCTACGGTGGAAGGGAGTCAAGCAAGTGGTTATGACAAAGCATCCCTGGGACCCAGGTGTGGGCAGGGAGGCTCAGGCTATTTCACATCAGTTACAGTGAGGATGGATCCCAGCTGGCCTCTCAGATCCAGTTCATGTGGTTTCTGGGGCCTCAGCTCATGTTGAAATCCTGCATCACAGGAGATCTGTGCTCACACAGGAGCCCTGGGAAGACCTGTTTCCAGGCTACACAGTACCAAGGAGACGCCCAACAATAGTAAGAATCATAAAAAGGAATTTAAATCTTCTCCTTTCACAGGTCATAGGTGCAAATTCACAATAAGAGGGAGACTGGAGACAGGAAAAATCTGAATTCCTCACTCACAACCCAAGTCTGCTCTTAGTTGACAATGTTCACAAATAGTATCACAGGTGCAGCCACAGATGGCCCCTCCCCAGAGACTACACAGGTCCTCAAATGGAGAAATATTCTTTTCTAGTGAATGAGTGTCTTCTCCTGGCTACTGAAATAACTGGAGCAAATTAGACCTTCAGTTCAGTTCAGTCGCTCAGTTGTGTCCGACTCTTTGCGACCCCATGAATCGCAGCATGCCAGGCCTCCCTGTCCATCACCAGCTCCTAGAGTTCACTCAAACTCATGTGCTTCAAGTCTGTGATGCCATCCAGCCATCTCATCCTCTGTCGTCCCCTTCTCCTCCTGCCCCCAATCCTTCCCAGCATCAGGGTCTTTTCCAATGAGTCAACTCTTCGCATGAGGTGGCCAAAGTATTGGAGTTTCAGCCTCAGCATCAGTCCTTCCAATGAACACCCAGGACTGGTTTCCTTTAGGATGGACTGGTTGGATCTCCTTGCAGTCCAAGGGACTCTCAAGAGTCTTCTCCAACACCACAGTTCAAAAGCATCAATTCTTCGGCTCTCAGCTTTCTTCACAGTCCAACTCTCACATCCATACATGACTACTGGAAAAACCATAGCCTTGACTAGATGGACCTTTGTTGGCAAAGTAATATCTCTGCTTTTTAATGTGCTATCTAGGTCGATCATAACTTTCCTTCCAAGGAGTAAGGGTCTTTTAATTTCATGGCTGCAATCACCATCTGCAGTGATTTTTGGAGCCCCCAAAAACAAAGTCTGACACTGTTGCCATTGTTTCCCCATCTATTTCCCATGAAGTGATGGGACCAGATGTCATAATCTTAGTTTTCTGAATGTTGAGCTTTAAGCTAACTTTTTCACTCTCCTGTTTCACTTTCATCAAGAGGCTCTTTAGTTCCTCTTCACTTTCTGCCACAAGGGTGATGTCATCTGCATATCTGAGGTTACTGATATTTCTCCCAGCAGTCTTGATTCCAGCTTGTGCTTCTTCCAGCCCAGCAAACTGATCACAAATGCTGAGTCTATGATCCACCACCATGGCTTAATGTTAAGGTCACCATGTATCATAGACTTTGTACTTGTTAATGTTAACATATAAACAGAGCTCATCTTAGATTATAAAAATGTTTCACCAAATTCAATACTGCAATATATATTTTTAAATCTCTACCTTTCATGTATCAGTTCAGTTCAGCCACTCAGTTGTGGCTGACTTTTTGCCACTGAATGGACCGCAGCACTCCAGGTTTCCCTGTCCATCACCAACTCCTGGAGCTTACTCAAACTCAGCTCCATCGAGTCGGTGATGTCATCCAACCATCTCATCCTCTGTCGTCCCCTTCTCCTCCTGCCTTCAATCTTTTCCAGCATCAGGTTCTTTTTCAATGAGTTAGTTCTTCACATCAGATGGCCAAAGTATTGAAGCTTCAGCTTCAACATCAGTCCTTCCAATGAATATTCAGAACCGATTTCCATTAGGATTTACTGGTTTGATATCCTTGCAGTCCAAGGGACTCTCAAGAGTGTTCTCCAACACCACAGTTCCAAAGCATCAATTCTTTGGCACTTAGCTTTCCGTATAAATATGCTCAATTAATCAATAAATTTCTCTTTTGGCCATGACACAATGCTTGTGGGATCTTAGTTCCTTGACCAGGATTGGACCTGGGCCCTAGCAGTAAAAGCACAGACTCCTAACCACTGGACCACCAGGAAATTCTGTAACCTATAAATCTTAATGCAAGTATATCACATATAAAATGATAAGTTTATGTCACATTAGGGAGACATAAATGCCAAAAGTAGAGTGATTCCTCACTCCTTGCAAGGAATCTAACAGCATTAAAGATGGCATATGGTCAAGATGATGCTATCAAATGTATGAGATTACCTATATTTTGAATCTCTAGGGAGGCCGGGAATTGAGGAGCACAAATTCACCCTTTCCACATAGAAAAATAATAAATCAGCTGACCCCACTCACCTTTCTGGGAGGACCTCACCCCATCCTCCTTCTCTGGGGGTACTTTCTCCTCACTCCCCTGAGAGGCAGGAAGAGTCCCAGGCACTGATACCTCTTCAGCATCATCATAATTTTCAGCAGGGACATCAGTCCTCTGATCTGGGGGTTCCAAGAGAGACAAGGGGATTTGATGAAACCACAGTAAGTGGGTTGGTCTGGGAAATATCTAAGATCCCCTATGATCAAGAGTTTCTGAATTGCTAAATAGAGGCACCAGTCACTTCTTGATTTAAAAGACTTTTTCTCTAAGACCATGGTTCATTTTGATGTACCCATAAACCAAAACATGATTTTATATATCTTAACATTTCCTGAAGGAAGCTACATATCTCAAAGCTACTCTTATGCCACTGAACATTACTAAAGTACTTCAACAAATTGTGCTTTACAGATGTTATTTTTTAAAACATTGTGTGCCTGTTGTGATTCTGGACACAGAGAGCCCGGCCCCAATGTGAGACATCACAAAACAGCCAGAGAAGGAGAAGGATGGACCCCATCTGGACACAAGGGTTGCCTCTGGTCCATCAAAGGAAGACTGTTCCCCTTGCATCTCATCACTATGAGGAGGGAAACTCTCCTCCCCAAAGCCCAGCCGAGGTGGGTTCACCTCTATTACCTGGTTCAGATCTGTAGTCACTGTACTCCTCACCGTCCCTGGTGTAATATGGCAGTTTAATCACTGAGTCATCTGACAGGAAGCCTAACGTGGAGATAAATACCACACAACACACAGAATGACCCTCCCCACACCCACGGGACCTATGTTAAGGTTGGGAAGGGACAGGCCTAGCTCCTGCCATGTAGACAGAGGCTGGGGGCTCATGGGGCTCGAGAGGCCACCCTGCCACTTTGGAGAGCCACCTCTGTGAGCCTGGGGCACATGTGGGGTCTGTGGATGCTGAGAAGACCCACACACCCATTAAGTGGTGACAACCAGAGGTCCCAGGAATGCAGACAGAGACACCCACCTGGGCTACCAAGAAGACTCTCCTTCCGAGTCACAAAGTCATCAAGCTCCTCATACACGGCTTCAGCAAGAGATTCTTCATAGCTGGATAAAGCTGAGAGATCCCCCAGCAGGTCAGAGATGCTGCTCCAGATACCCCGATCCAGCCAGCCCACCTTCATCTCCCTGGTGCTCACATGGGGGCTGCCAGGACCTCGGCTTAACCTCCCACCCCATTCACCGTGTCAGCACCTTCTCCCTTCATCTGATCTGAATCCACAGCTCAGCCCCAACTTGTCTGGTCTCAAAGGAGAGGACATGACTTATGAGAGTTCACACCCCAATCCTAAGAACTTCTGTCTATTCAGCCCTTAGAGCTCAGCATGGAGCACGTGGAACTCTACAGACTCAGAACAGAGACCTGGCCCAGGTTCCCCTCCTCACACCTGCCCCATCTCCTGCCTCCACACACTCTCCCTGGTCCCCAGTTCCCCCTGCAGTCCACCTCTGCGCTCTGCTCTCCATCTGAGCAGCTGAGTCACCAGGATGACGAGGACCAGGAAGAGAAGGGCCCCCAGGAAGAGGCAGAGGACCCCAGGCAGGGAGAAGATGCCAGGGAGAGGATTTGAGGTTGTTTTTGTCCCTAAGGAGAACAAGGGAAGAGGGTTGGAGAAGGTCACACAGAGAAACCCCTGCCAGCATTTCCAGGGAGCTCTGGATGATGGCATCCCAACCTCAGACACAAGTACACTAACAGACTGGGCTCCTCTGGGTCTCGTCCTGAGACAAGTCAACTCCACTCTGGCCAGTGTGGCCCCAAGGCAGAGATGGGGATTGTCAGGGAGCTGCCCTGCTGAGACAGCCTCTGAGGACCCAGCTCATCCCTTCTCCTTGGGCTTCAGGAGACAGAACATCAAACAGTCCTGGGACCCGCACCTCACTGATGAAGAGCAACACACAGGGGCAGGTGGGAGATACTTCGATTCTGCAACATGGAAACCAGACTCACTTGGACCCCCAGGCATGAGAACATTTGACCCTGGGAACCAAGGCAGGGGATTTCCCCAAAGTAATGCCCTGGCTCCTCCCCAACAGCCACGAGCTCCTTAGGCTCTTTCTTCTCCTGAGTTGTCAGACAGCCCACAGAACAGGTCCTCAGAATCTGAGTATTCTCCCCTGTCCGTGGATGGACCACAGTACCTGCTGTAGTCAGGGGCAATGTTGTCCTTGCACCTAAAGAGAAAAACAGCAGTTTGGAGCACGGTGATTGGCCAGAATGCAGGGCAGCCCATTTTTCCCTTCTGAGCCTGAAATCACCCCTCAGTCTCCACAACATCAGTGTCCAGTCCTCCAAGCTCCCCTGTCCTAGATCAGAGCCCCAGCACCAAGATGCTGTCTGGATACAAACTCCCAACCACACCCGGCTCAGCCTGTTACCCCGTGCTGCCCCAGCTCACCCAGGGTGGACCCCGAGCCCCTCACTCACCAGAGCACCTCACACCAGCATCCTGCTCGTGCTTGCAGTCGCTCTGCCCCCAGGGCTCTGCAGCACAGTCCCACAGGGAGGACTCCCGGCCCCAACACCGCACCTCGTCCAGCCAGATGCTCCCATTTCCAGGGCCAAATGCCGCGGCCCGCAGGGCTTCCAGGGCCCTGCCACAGCCCAGCTGCTGACACACCACTTCAGCCTCTGCCAGGCTCCAGGAGTCATCGCACACGGTGCCCCAGGAGCCGCTGTGCCAGACCTCTACCCGCCCTGAGCACTCGCTGTCTCCTCCCCTCAGCCGGAGCTTCTCTCTGTCTGAAAAGGCAGCAGCCCCTCCTGTGACTGCCCTGGTCTGAGGAAGGAGCCCCTGGGAGCCATGGGGAGGGGGCAAGGCCGACATACCTGTGCAGGGGGCAGCAGTTGGACAGCTCTTGGGTCTTCTTCCTGCAAACAATGAACAAAAGACTGAAAATACATATACATAAGAATTGAAGCTGATAGAAATAAATACAAATTCAAAACAACACACACACACACACACAATGAGGGTAAATAGAACCTGTCATAAAATATCAAAACTTGTATATTCTTTCCAGATCATCCTATCAAACCTCCTACCCACTCTATGCAGAGAACCTCTGAGAAAATGATGGCAGGACCTCTGTGAGGGGGTTGCTCATTTTCATGGTCAAAGACTTTACCACCTCCCAGTTTACGGGGTTTAATTGTAGGGAAAACATCATCAATAAAAGGTCTAACAGTTTAATGCCTCTTTGGCCTCAAATGGAAAAGACAAAGAGATGAAAAAAGAGGCAAGGAAGGGAATGAGCCTCTGCTTTTGAAGTATCTCTCGCCACATTCTTAGCTGTGGGTTTGTGTATGTGGAGGGGGAGGGAAGGAGAGAAACAGAGAGAGAAATGTAGAAGGAATAAAGTGCTTTGGTTTGACTATTTGTCGCCCTCCCCAACATTTATTTATTTCATTCAACATTTACTATCAAAATCTCAATTCCCAATATAACAGTATTTAGTGGTAGAGCCTTCTCAAACTCTTCCAAAAACAAAAGAAAGGAACACCTCCAAATTCACTTTATGAGGCCAACATTATTCTGATACCAAAGCCAGATAAGGACACCATGAGAAAAGGAAATTATGGGCTAATACTCTGATAAATATAAGTGCAAAAATCCTCAACAAAATATTAGAAAACTGAATTAATTTGACAATGTGTTAAAAGAATCATACACCATGATCTAGTGATATTTGTTCCAAGGATGCAAGGATAGTTCAACATTCACAAATTAATCAATGTGATACACCAAATAAACAAAATGAAGATAAAAATCGTATCCTTAAAGGATGAAGAAAAAGTGACAAATTCAACATCCATTTATGGTAAAAATTCTTTTACAAAGTAGGTATAGAAGGATTTCATCTAAGCATAATTAAGGCCATGTGAGAAATTCACAGCTAATATCATACTTGACTGTAAAAAAACAAAAGCTTTTCCTCTGAAATCAGACACAAGACAAAAATGTCTATTTTCACCACTTTTATTCAACTTAGTTTTGGTAGTCCTATCCAGATCCATCAGGCAATAAAAAGAAAATCAAGATATCCAAATCTGAAAGGAAGAGGCAAAATTGACACTATTTCCAGATTGAAAAATGAAAGTGTTAGTCACTCAGTCATGTCTTGTCTCTTTGTGACCCCAAGGACTATAGCCCACCAGGCTCCTCTGTCCATGGGTTTCTCCAGGCAAGAATACTGGAGTGGGTTGCCATTTCCTCCTCCAGGGGATCTTCCCAACCCAGGAATTGAACCCAGGTCTCTTGCATTGCAGACAGATTCTTTACCATCCAAGTCATGAGGAAGGAAACTCCCAAACACTAAAGACTTCACCAAAAATATGAGAACTAATACAATCAGTAAAGTTGTAGAATGAAAATCTATATACAAAAATCAGTTGCATTTCTACACACTAACAACAAACTGCCATAAGGAGAAAACAATTCTATTTACATTTGCATCAAAAATGGATTAAAAAATCTAGTAATAAATTTAACCAAGATTGTGAAAGACCTGTACACTGAAAACTATAAGACGTTGATGAAAGATACTGAAGATGACTCAAATAAATGGAAAGATATTCTGTGCTCGTGGATTGGAAGATCTAATATTATTAACATGCCCATACTACCCAAAGCAATCTACAGATTCACTGCAATCCATTTCAAAATTCCAATGGAAATTTTCACAGATACAGAACAAACAATCCTAAAATTTGCATGGAATCACAAAAGATGCTGAATACCAAAGCAATCTTGAGAACAAATAACAAAGCTAGAGGAGTCATGCTTCCTGATTTCACACTACATTACAAAGCTATATTAATCAAAACAGTATGTTGTTGGTATAAAAATGGACACAGAGATCAATGGAACAGAATAGAGAGCCAAGAAATAAACCCACATTTCTATGGTCAATTAACTTTTGACATGGAAGCCAAGAATATACAGTGGGGAAAGGACAGTGTTTTCAGTAAATGGCATTGGGAATACTGGACAGTCACATGCAAAAGAATGAAACTGGACCACTATCTTATACCATTCACAAAAATTAACTCAAAATAGATTAAAGACTTGATCACAAGTCCTGAAGCCATAAAATTTCTACAG
>NW_011494853.1:1050105-1051758 GCF_000754665.1 Bison bison bison | reverse complement strand
AAAAAAAAAAAAAAAAAAAACCAGAAAATAAAGTCCTTGTTGTCATTCTTTGTGATATTTTTTGGATCTGACACCAAAAGCAAAGGGAGCGAGAGTAAAAACAAGCAGTTGTGATGACATAAGGCTAAAAAGCTTCTGCCCAATTGAGGACACCATCAACAAAGTGAAAAAGCAACCTATGGAACTGGAGAAAATATTTGCATATTATATTTCTGTTAAGGATTATTATGCAAAGTACACAAGGAACTCAAACAACTCAGTAGCAAACAAAAATCTGATTTTTAAAAAATGGGCAGAGAACCTGAATAGACATTTTCTTAAAGAATACATACAACTAGCCAATAGGTACATGAAAACGTGCTCAACACTACTAATCATCAGAAGATACAAATCAAAACCACAACGAGATATGACCTCATATCCTCTAGAAAGGCTTTTATCAAAAAGAAGAAATAACAGGAGTTGAGGAGAATGTGAAGAGACAAGAAAGCTTTTGCACAGTTAGAGGGAATGTAAGTTGATGCAGCCCCAATGGAAACAGTATTGAGGGTGCATCAAAAATTAAAAATAGAACTGCCATATGATTTAGGAATTTCACTTTGGGATATTTATCTGAAGAAAACAAAAACACTAACTTGAAAACCCAGTGTTCACTGCAGCAACATATGTTCAGTTGCTAGGTTGTGTCTGACTCTTTGCAACCCCATGGACTGCAGCATGCCAGGCTCCTCTGTCCTTCACTAACTCCCAAAGTTTGCTCAAATTCATGTCCACTGAACTGGTGATGCTATCTAACTATCTCATCCTCTGTGGCTCCCTTCTCCTTTTGCCTTCAGTCTTTCCCAGCAGCAGGGTCTTTCCCAATGAGTCAGCTCTTCTCATCAAGTGGCGAAAGTACTGGAGCTTCAGCTTCAGCATCAGTCCTTCCAAAGAATGTTCAGGGTTGATTTCCTTTAGGGTTGATTGGTTTGATCTCCTTGCTGCCCAAAGGACTCTCAATTCAATTGTGGTGTCCAAGCATCACAATTCAAAATCATCAACTCTTTAGAATTCAGCTTCTTTATAATCCAACTCTCACATCCATACATGACTAATGGAAAAACCATAGCTTTGACTATATGGATCTTTGTCAGCAAAGTGATGTCTCTAGTTTTTAATATTCTGCCTAGGTTTGTCATAGCTTTCCTTCCAAGGAGCAAGCCTCTTTTAATCTCATGGCTGAAAACAGCATTGGCAGTGATTTTGGAGCCCAAGAAAAGAAAATCTGTCACTGTTTCCACTTTTCCTTGCCATGGGGCCAGATGCCATGATCTTAGTTTTTAGAATGTTGAGCTTTAAGGCAGCTTTTTCACTCTCCTCTTTCACCCTCAACAAGAGGCTCTTCAATTCCTCTTCACTTTCTGCCATTAGAGTGGTATCATCTGCGTATCTGAGGTTGTTGATATTTCTCACAGCAATCTTGATTCCAGTTTGTGATTCTTCCAGCCAGGTATTTCCCATGATGTACTCTGCATATAAGTTAAATAAACAGGGTGACAATATACAGCCTTGACATACTCCTTTCCCAATTTGGAACGAGTCGGTTGTTTCATGTCCAGTTCTAACTGCTGCTTCTTGACCTGCATACAGGTTTCTCAGGAGGCAGGGCTGGTC
>NW_011494853.1:1041563-1047732 GCF_000754665.1 Bison bison bison | reverse complement strand
CCCCCGCGTCCTCCTTGTGTCTGCAGTCATGCCGCCCCAGCCCCGGGAAGGGCACCTCCACACATGGGACTCCTTTCCTGTGCAGTTCAGGTCGTCCAGCCAGATGGGCCCTGATCCTGCCCCAAAGTGAGCAGACCTCGTGGCATTAAGGGCTTCTCCACAGCCCAGCTGCCTGCACACCACGCGGGCATCGTCCAGGTCCCAGCCGTCATCACAGATGGTGCCCCAGGAGCCCTGGTCAAGGATCTCCACTCTCCCGGCGCAGGGACCGCCCCCGTCCACCAGGCGGAGCTGTCTGCTGTCTGAGGAGAGATAAATGGGACAATGGGGCGTCGACCTGGGGAATGAGAAGGGTCTTCTGTCCTGTGGGACCCTCACCTGAGCAGTTGGGAGCACTCTCCTCTGAGGCTGCAGACCCTGCCGGTTCAGACACGGAGTCGTTGCACTGGGGCAGCACCTGGGTCTGATTTCCTGAAGAAACAGCAATGATTAGACGGTTGCAAGGGTTGAACAACAGGAAACTCAGTTAAACTAAATAATTTTTGGGAGGGGAGGGGAATTTGGGGGAAAATGGATACATGTATATGTATGGCTGAGTCCCTGGCTGTACACCTGAAACTATAGTAACACTGTTAATTGGCTATACCCCAATATAAAGTAAAAAATTTCAAAAAAAAAAATAATAATATTAATAATGATCCAATGATGGAGCTGAGATGAAAGCTGCAACATACCAGTAAAGTTATCATAATTTTAGTACTTCCTTTCTCTATGAAGAGCCCTGATACTGACAAGGCCACAATTCCTGTTTTAAGCCAAGCTTTGCCTTAAGAATGGGTTTAAATAAGTTGGTCTGTCCTTAAATCTATCCCTTAAACAGAAGAAGCAAAACAAGATCCTTTCTGAAGGATTTGTACAATTTCTCATCTACAGTGTTTGTGTTTTTAAAAATATGTATATAAAAGAGATTTCATGGAAAACCAAGAGGAAAAAGAAACATTAGAAAATTTCCCAGGGTATTTGGCTCTTAGAGTTACCTAACAGATAATTTATTTTATTTATTTTTATTAATTTTTATTTGAGTATAATTGCTTTACAATATTGTGGTAGCTTCTGCTGTACAGCAAATTTAGTAAGTTATACATATGGGCTTCCTAGATGACTCAATGGTAAAGAATCTGCCTGCCAAACAGGAGACTGCGGTTCCACCCCTGGGTTGGGAAGATCCCCTGGAGAAAAAAATGGCAAGCCACTCCAGTGTTCTTGCCTGGGAAGTACTATGGACAAAGGAACATGGCAGGCTGCAGTCCAAGAGGTCACAAAAGATTTGGACACAACTCAGCAACTAAACAATAGCAACAACATACACACACACACACACACATATATATATGTATGTATGTATGTATATCCCCTCTTTCTTGGATTTACTTCCTATTTAGGTCACCACAGAACACTGAGTAGCGTTCCCTGTGCTATACAATAGGTTATTATGTGTGTGTGCATGCTAAATCACTTCAATCGTGTCCGACTCTGTGACACTATGGATTGTAGCCCGTCAGGCTCCATGTCTACGAGATTCTCCAGGCGATATCTATTTTATACTTAGTATCAATAGTGTAGGGCTTTTGAGTCTGGTGGCTCATACGGTAAAGAATCCACCTGCAATGCAGGAGACCTGGGTTTGATCCTTGGGTTGGGAAGATCCCCTGGAGAAGGGCATGGCAACCCACTCCACTATTCTATCCTGAAGAATCCCCATGGACAGAGGAGCCTGGAGAGCTACAGTCCACAGAGTCACAAAGAGTTGGACACGACTGATGGACTAAGCACAAAGCACAGCACATCAATAGTATGTATATGCCAGTCTCAATGTCCCAATTCATCCCACTCTTCATTTTCCTTCTTAGTATCCATATATTTGTTATCTATGTGGTGTTTCTATTTCTGCTTTGCATTAAGTTCATCTCTACCATTTTTCTAGATTCCACATATAAGTGATGTTATACAATATTTGTTTTTCTCTTTCTGATTTACTTCACTCTACATGACAATCTCCAAGTCTATCCATGTCTCTGCAAATGACACAACTTTTTTTCCTTTTTATGGCTGAGTCATACTCCATTTTATATATGTATCACATCTTCTCTATCCATTCCTCTTGTGAGGGACATTTAGGTTGCTTCTGTGTCCTGACTGTTGTAAATAGCACTGCAGTGAACATCAGGATGAATGCATTTTTTTGAATGATGATTTTCTCCAGGTATGTGGCCAGGAGTGGGATTGCTGAGTCCTACAATGGTTCTATTTTTAGTTTCTTGAGGAACCCCTCATACTGTTCTCCATAGTAGTTGTGCCAATTTACATACCCATATGTAGGAGGATTCCCTTTTCTGTGCATTCTCTCCAGCATTTATTGTTTGTTGATTTTTTTAATGATAGACATTGTAACTGGTGTGAAGTAATACCTGACTGTAATTTTGACTTGCATCTCTCTAATAATTAGTGATGTTGAACATCTTTTCATGTATTTGTTACCCATCTGTATGTCTGGAAAAATGTCTATTTAGGTCTTTTTCCCATTTTTTCATTGGGTTGCTTGGTTTGCTGATATTGAGTTGTTTGTGTATTTTGAAGATTAATCCCTTGTCAGTTGCTTCATTTGCAAATATTTTCTCCCATTCTGAGAGTTGTCTTTTTGTTTTGTTTATGGTTTCCTTTTCTATGCAAAAGCTCTTAAGTTTAATTAGGCCCTACTTGTTTATTTTTGTTTTTATTTTCCTTACTCTAGGAGGTTGGTCAAAAAAGACCTTGTTGCAATTAATGTCAAACAGTGTTCTACCTATGTTTTCCTCTAGGAGTTTTATAGTCTGACAGAGAATTTAAATAGCCATGATTAAAGTTCTCAAAGAATTAACACAATGTGTATCTTGGCAGAGAAATGACAACAAAATCAAATGAAAATTCTACAGCTGTAAAAGTTAATAACTGAATTAAGAACTAGAGAAGGCGTGTATCAGCACATCAGATCAACATAAAGTAGAAACAGTAAAATGCAAGGTCAGAGGATAAATATTCCTCTATTTAGAAATGCTAGTAATGTGGTAAGTGCCTGTTTAATAATACTGTATAACAAAATTTCCCCCAAACTTAGCAGTTGAAGGACTTTTTTTTTTTTTTTTAATTTTGCTCATGATTTCCTGGGTCAGTAATTTGGGAAAGATTCAACTGAACTGTAGTGTTGGAGAAGACTTTTGAGAGTTCCTTGGACTGCAAGGAGATCCAACCAGTCAATCCTAAATGAAATCAGTCCTCAGTATTCATTGGAAGGACTGATAATGAAGCTGAAACTCCCATACTTTGGCCACCTGATGCAAAGAACTGACTTATTGGGAAAGACTCTGATGCTGGGGAAGACTGAAGGAGGAGAAGGGAACGACAGAGGATGAGGTGGTTGGATGCCATCATCAACTCAATGGACAGGAGTTTAAGTAAACTGCTGGAGTTGGTGACGGACAGGGAGGGCTGGCATGCTGCAGTCCATGGGGTTGCAAAAGGTCAAACATGACTGAGCGGCTGAACTGAACTGAGACTTACTGTGTGTGCTTAGTCACTCAGTCATGTCAAACTCTTTGTGACCAAACAGAGTGTAGCCCACCAGGCTCCTCTGTCCATGAGGGTTCTCCAGGCAAGAATCCTGAAGTGGGTTGCCATGCCCTTCTCAAGGGGATCTTCCCAACCCAGGGATCAAATCCAGGTCTTCCACAATGCAGGCAAATTCTTTACCATCTGAGCCACCAGAGAAGGTTCAAGACTTATTGAAGTTACAATAATTGAGAAAATGTGGTACAGGTGCAAGGATAGACAAATGATACAGTGGAACAGAATAGAGAGTCTAAAAGAAGTGCTCAGACATATGTGCCCTTTCACTTATCACAAAGCTGACACTGCAGTGGGGAATAGTCTTTTCAGAAAAAAGATTCTGAGTCAACTGGATGCCCATATGAAAACACTTGACCCTATCCTACACAGATATAATCCTAGAAGCAGTGTACAATTATATGCAAAAGAAAAATAATTACACTTCTGTGAGATATTCTCAGAGAACATTTTTGTGATTTTGGAGTAGACAAAGTTCTTTTCAGAAGGATATAAGGACCTCTGTGGACTGGAACAATGGACTGGTTCAAAACTGAGAAGGAGTACTTCAAGGTTGTATATTGTCACTCTACTTATTTAACTTATATGCAGAGTACATCATGTGAAATGCCAGTCTGGATGAAGCATAACCTGGAGTCAAGATTGCTGACAGAAATATCAGTAATCTCAGATATGCAGATGACACCACCCTTATGGCAGAAAGTGAAGAGGAATTAAAGAGCCTCTTGATGTAAGTGAAAGAGGTGAATGAAAATGTTGGCTTAAAACTCAACATTCAAAAAACAAAGATCATGGCATTTGTTCCCATCCCTTCATGCAAATATATGCAGAAACAGTGGTAACAGTGACAGACTTTCTTTTCCTGGGCTCCAAAATCACTGCAGATGGTGACTGCAGCCATGAAATTAAAAGACGCTTGCTCCTTGTAAGAAAAGCTATGACCAACCTACATAGCATATTAAAAAGTAGAGACATTACTTTGCCAACGAAGGTCCAACAAACCTTTGGTTTTTCCAATAGTCAAGTATGGATGTGAGAGTTGGACCATAAAGAAAGCTGAGTGCTGAAGAATTGATGCTTTTGAACTGTGATGTTGGAGAAGACTCTTGAGAGTCCTCTGGACCGCAAGGAGATCAAACAGTCAATCTTAAAGGAAATCAATCCTGAATATTCATTGGAAAGACTGATGCTGAAGCTGAAGCTCCAATTCTTTGGCCACATGATAAGAAGAACTGACCCGTTGGTAAAGACTCTGATGCTGGGAAAGATTGAAGGCAGGAGGAGAAGGGGATGACAGAGGATGAGATGATTGGATGTTATCACTGACTCAATAGATATGAGCTTGAGCAAGCTCCAGGAGATCATGAAGGGCAAGGAAGCTTGGTGTGCTGTAGTCCATGGGGTCGCAAAGTGTCGGACATGACTGAGTGACTGAACTGAACTGACTGACTGAAGGAGCACTACATGTACAGAGAAAAAGTTGATAAGTCAAACTTAAGATTAGCAACTTGGCTCATTGAAGTACAGCATACCATTAAGAAAATAAAAATATAAGACCAAAAATTAAACACACAAAAATTATAAAAAATATTTCTGCCAAAAGTCATCGTCATGGGAATTTGCACCATTGTAATAGTCAAGAACTGGAAGTAAACTCAAATCTCTGCCATCACTTGAATGGATCAGTGTATGGTCATGTGATCATTCAAAGGAATACCATATAACAATAAAAATGAATAAAAATGTTGCCATAAACAACATCATGAGTGAATCTCAAACACAGTTTTGAGTCAAAGACATTAGACTCAAAATAAAACATACTGTATGGTTTTACATACAGTTCACAAACTGACAAAATATTCTATGGCAGTACAAGTCTTAGGTAAGCAGTCTTCCCTGGAGAGGAGGAGGACACAGCTATTGGGAGGCAATAGTGATTCTGTGGTGCTGTGAATGTTCTCTTTGTAGATCTGGGTTGGGGAATATGACCTAGGTGTACACTTATTGTTTGTACTTTGTTCTCTATTATTATCCTTAAATAATAATGTTTCATAAAAAATATTATTCATCTAGGCATTTCTTTCCCTGACATAGCACTTCTTAGCATTTCTTAGCACTTATTTCCCCTGAAAAAATGAGTGAACAATGAGAATGTTATGGAGCAGGACCTTACGGAGCCTTCTCAGGACAGCCTACCCTTGTGTCCTCCACGTGCCTCTGTTTGTAGAAAAGCCTAGCCAAAGAATAAATTTAATCACAGAAATGAACAAAAATCAGAAACGAAGGAAAACAGTCAAATAGGACAAAATAATAATAGTTTGAAAGTGAAAATGACATCGCTCAGTCGTGTCCAACTCTTTGCAACCCCATGGGCTGCAGCCTACCAGGCTCCTCCGTCCATGGGATTTTCCAGGCAAGAGTACTGGAGTGGGCTGTCATTTCCTTCCCCAGGGGATCTTCCCGACCCAGGGATGGAACCCAGGTCTCCTGCATTGCAGACAGATGCTTT
>NW_011494853.1:1035901-1041463 GCF_000754665.1 Bison bison bison | reverse complement strand
GCTTTACAGTCTCAGACACCAGAATTCTAGCTTGTGTTTGATCCAACCCTACGTGTAGCTTGATGTACTCTGAGTATAAGTTAAATAAGCAAGGTGACAATATACAGTCTTGACATACTCCTTTCCCTATTTGGAAACTGTCTCTTGTTCCATGTCCAGCTCTAACTGTTGCTTCTTCTTGACCTGCATACAGATTTCTCAAGAGGCAGATAAGGTGGTCTGGTATTCCCATCTCTTGAAGAATTTTCCAAAGTTTGTTGTGATCCACACAGTCAAAGGCTTTGGCATAGTCAATAAAGCAGTAGATATTTTTCTGGAACTCTCTTGCTTTCTTGATAATCCAATGGATGCTGGCAATTTGATCTCTGGTTCCTCTGCCTTTTCTAAATCCAGCTTGAACATCTGAAATCTCATGGCCCATGTACTGTTGAAGCCTGGATTGGAGAATTTTGAGCATTACTTTACTAGCATGTGACATGAGTAGTTGTCACACACTACAACTACACAAACTGTGCTGTAGTTTGAGTGTTCTTTGGCATTGCCTTTCTTTGATATTGGAATGAAAACTGACCTTTTCCAGTTCTGTGGCCACTGTTGAGTTTGCTGACATATTGTGTACAGCACTTTCACAGCATCATCTTTTAGGATTTGAAAGAGCTCAACTGGAATTCCATCACCTCCACTAACTTTATTTGTAGTGATGCTTCCTAAGGCCCATTTGACTTTGCATTCCAGGATGTCTGGCTCTAGGTGAGTGAACACACCATATTAGTTATCTGGGTCATGAGGATCTTTTTGTATATTTCTTCTGTGTATTATTGCCACCTCTCCTTAATATCTTCTGCTTCTGGTAGATCCCTACCATTTCTTTCATTTATTGTACCCATCTTTGAAGATTTCCCTTGATATCTCTAATTTTCTTGAAGAGATCTCTAGATTTTCCCATTATATTGTTTTCCTCTGTTTCTTTGCATCAATCACTGAAGAAGGCTTTCTTATCTCTCCTTGCTATTCTTTGGAACTCTACATTCAAATGAGTATTTCTTTCCTTTTCTCCTTTGCTTTTTGCTTCTCTTCTTTTCTCAGCTATTTGTAAGGCCTCCTGAGACAGCCATTTTGCTTTTTGGCATTTCCTTTTCTTGGGGATGGTCTTTCTCACTGCTTTCTGTACAATGTCACGAACCTCCACCTATAGTTCATCAGGCACTCTGTCTATCAGATCTAGTCCCTTAAAGCTATTTCTCACCTCCACTGTATAATCATAAGGGATTTTATCTAGGTCATACTTGAATGGTCTAGTGGTTTTGCCTACTTTCTTCAATTTAAGTCTGAATTTGCCAATAAGGAGTTCATGATCTGAGCCACAGTCAGCTCCCGGTCTTGTTTTTGCTGACTGTATAGAGCTTCTCCATCTTTGGCTGCAAAGAATATAATCAGTCTGATTTCAGTGTTGACCATCTGGTGATGTCCATTTGTAGAGTCTTCTCCTGTGTTGTTGGAAGAGGGTGTTTGCTATGACCAGTGCATTCTCTTGGCAAAACTCTTTTAGCCTTTGTCCTGCTTCATTTTGCACTCCATTTTGTACTCCAAACTTACCTGCTACTCCACGTATCTCTTGACTTCCTACTTTTGCATTCCAGCCCCCTATAATGAAAAGGACATCTTTTGTTGTTGTTGTTAGTTCTAGAGGGTCTTGTAGGTGCTTCATAGAACCTTTAAACTTCAGCTTCTTCAGCATTACTGGTTGGGGCATAGACTTGGATTACTGTGATATTGAATGGTTTGCCTTGGAAACAAACAGAGATTATTCTGTCATTTTTGAGATTACATCCAAGTACCACGTTTAGGACTCTTGTTAACTATGATGGCTACTCTGTTTCTTCTAAGGGATTCTTGCCCACAGTAGTAGATATAATGGTCATCTGAGTTAAATTCACCCATTCCTGTCCATTTTAGTTCACTGATTCCTAAATGTCGACGTTCACTCTTGCCATCTCCTGTTTAACCACTTGCAATTTGCCTTGATTCATGAACCTAACATTCTGGTTTCCTATGCAATATTGCTCTTTACAGCATCAAACTTTGCTTCTATCACCAGTCACATCCACTACTGTGTGTTGTTTTTGCTTTGGCTCCAACTCTTCATTCTTTCTGGAGTTATTTCTCCACTGATCTCCAGTAGCATATTGGGCAAATATCTGCCGACCTGGGGAGTTCATGTTTCAGTGTCCTGTCTTTTTGCCTTTTCATACTGTTCTTGGGGTTCTCAAGGCAAGAATACTGAAGGGGTTTGCGATTCCCTTCTCTAGTGGACCACATTTTGTCAGACCTGACAAAACCTCCACCTGTGCACTCCTGAAATTTCAATTAAAAAACTCTTGCCTCTGATCATCAAGAAGGAGCTGGTTCTTGGTACATTAATCCTCTGTCTCCCCAGAACTGCTGATTTCCTCAATAAAGCTGTCTTTAATTTTACCCCGCACTTTTCTCTCAGTATTGGATTCTTGAGTAATGAGCAGCTAAAACCTAAGTTCAGTAACAAGAATAAACATTTCACTACAGAATATCTTCCTTTTTAAGCCTGTTTTCCCTTACTTTCTGCTCTGGGGACATTTCACTCCAGGAGCATCCAAGGTATAGTAGCCCTTCCCTCTCTTACCTGAGCAGATCACAGAGGCTGTGTTGCCATGGGAACAGTCAGGAACACCCAGGGCAGTCACAGGGCATTTCCACAGGAAGGACTCAGTCCCTGAGCAGTGAAACCAGGCTTTCCAGAGTTGATCACTTCCTTCTGCTCTGTTTGGGGTGGAGATGGCGACTCCACAGCCAAGCTGATGACAGACAACATTGGCATTGGCGAGACTCCAGTGGGAGGCACAGAGCACTCTCCATTGTCCAGAAATGTTCATCTCCACCTGCCCCTCACAACTAGAGGTGCCATTTTTCATGAGCCGGATGTCTGTGTACACTGATAGAAAAAGACAGGATTTCAGCAAAGTCTTATTTATTTATTTATTTTTAGCTGAACCGACTTTACATGGAAGTTAAGTCTTGCCATGAATCTCACCTGAACAGACAACCTGAGCAGCTCCACTGTGGTGACAAGTGCCCCCTGGACAGGGCACTCTGGGGCAGGACCAGAGCTTAGGCTCCTCCCCCTCACACCTGAACTCTTCAGCCCAGACCCGGCCATTGGACTCTCTGAAGGGCATATGTCCCAGGACAGACACAGCCTTGCCACACCCCAGCTCTGCACAAATGACCTGAGCAGTGGAGAGTTTGAAGTTTCCATCAGACACTGGGATCCAGGCTTCTCCAGAATGCACTTCAACTCGCCCTGAGCAGGGCCCATCCCCTCCAGCCAGACGCACAAATCCTAAGAGAAACAAAGAACAAACCCAATGACTGTTCATGAAACTGGCTTAACAAATGGAAACAACACCTCACAGGCAATGGTGGGAAAGCTTTTCTTTCCAGCAGTGGAATAAGAGGGGATAAGAAGAGAGAATTTGACTGTCATTGTCAAACTGCATTTTCATGAGCAAGTTTCTGAAGAGATATCCAGAAGGATTGCAGGGTCAGTTTGGAATGGCTGAATCCCAAGAATATATATTGGTTAGGAATGTTAATTCCTATCTAGGGGCCTGGAAACTACAGTGCCCAAAGAAACTGCACAGTGGTAGACATTCAAACGGGTGCAGAGCTGAACTAACTGAGAGTGAAAAAAGACCATGGGATTCAAGAGGTTAGAGGCCTAAGAGCCAGAAAAGTTTAGAAGGTCATCCTGAGATTTCTGGGGCTAGAATTCTGGCCAGTTTTCTCTCGGAGCCAATGTTCAAGTCACTGAGGACAGGAAACATCATGAGGGCTGGATATGAGTACAGGCATTAGGTCACAATTAGGTAATTTAATTGTGAAAGAAGTTGTTCACTTAAAAGTTTGGAAATGATGAAAGCTCAGAGAGTCATAGGAGAGGGAAGGAATGGTCCTAGCCATCTTTCTTAAAAACCTAGGATTTATAAACACCCCTGAGAGAAAGTGAAGTCTCAGTGGGATTATGCAAGACAACTGAGTTAGTTGATTACTTCATCCTAGACATGAGATACTTAGCAAATGTGAAGGAGTGATGATAATTGTATTCTAACCCTAACTATATGCAAACTGCACATGCCTTTCCTATTTGGATTTCTGAGATAAGAAGCCAGCAAGCTATAAAAAAGGAGAGTGAGAGGAAGAGAGCAGAGAGCAAACAAGCCATATATATTCTAGTGATTTCTAAATTGCAAAAGACTCAATAGGGATGAAATATAGATTTGGAAACCAAATACCTGGCCAGCAAGATTTTAACACCTTTTATCCCCTGTGCTCCTCCCATTTTCCACCTAACAGTGCTACCCTTTCCCATTTCCCTCAATGCACAAAAGAATAAACAATCTTAAGAGCTGTTTCTAGCTATTTGTAGCTAGATAGATAGAAAGGACAAATAGATAGAAAGGATAGATAGATAGATAGAAATAGATAGATAGATAGAAATAGATAGATAGATAGATAGATAGATAGATAGAAATAGATAGAAATAGATAGATAGGACACTCCAAAAGGGAAGAACTTCTGTAGGGAGAGGTGGGGTGAGTTAAATGGGGAGTGGATGGAGTATGAGAGAGAGACCAAGGAAAAGACTCTTGATCATGATTTCATCCTTTAGCGACCCTATTTAGATACAGAAATGGTAATCCAATGGGAAACAATCCCTGCACGTCATAAAGAACAAATTTTTAAATAATTTGCATGGTTTCTGAGTGTGCTCATGGTTATTTATGTACATGGTGGGGTTTGTCCTTGCCAAGGACTCTGATTGCATAAGTATGTGAACTTTGAAGTCTCAAAAAGAATGATGTAACAGAATACAAATGTACTGTAGAGATCAGGAGAGAACAGAAAAGATACCACAGAAATTAAAGAATTGAAGGATTAACTTGACCACTGATATAAGAATGAATGATGAGAGAGAGGATGATCTCTTTGCCTTTTATTATTTATCCATTTCCATCTCCCCAGAGAGGCCCACAGTTTATTGTGATCCACACAGTCAAAGGCTTTGGCATAGTCAATAAAGCAGAAATAGATGTTTTTCTGGAACTCTCTTCCTTTTTCCTTGATCCAGCAGATGTTGGCAATTTGATCTCTGGTTCCTCTGCCTTTTCTAAAACCAGCTTGAACATCTGGAAGTTCATGATTCACATATTGCTGAAGCCTGGCTTGGAGAATTTTGAGCATTACTTTACTAGCGTGTGAGATGAGTGCAATTGTGTGGTAGTTTGAGCATTCTTTGGCGTTGCCTTTCTTTGGGATTGGAATGAAAACTGACTCTTTCCAGTCCTGTGGCCACTGCTGAGTTTCCAAATTTGCTGGCATATTGAGTGCAGCACTTTCACAGCATCATCTTTCAGGATTTGAACTAGCTCAATTGGAATTCCATCACCTCCACTAGCTTTGTTCGTAGTGATGCTTCCTAAGGCCCACTTGACTTCACATTCCAGGATGTCTAGATCGGAAGAGCAC
>NW_011494853.1:1035206-1035801 GCF_000754665.1 Bison bison bison | reverse complement strand
AAGCCATATATATTCTAGTGATTTCTAAATTGCAAAAGACTCAATAGGGATGAAATATAGATTTGGAAACCAAATACCTGGCCAGCAAGATTTTAACACCTTTTATCCCCTGTGCTCCTCCCATTTTCCACCTAACAGTGCTACCCTTTCCCATTTCCCTCAATGCACAAAAGAATAAACAATCTTAAGAGCTACAAATAGATAGAAAGGACACTCCAAAAGGGAAGAACTTCTGTAGGGAGAGGTGGGGTGAGTTAAATGGGGAGTGGATGGAGTATGAGAGAGAGACCAAGGAAAAGACTCTTGATCATGATTTCATCCTTTAGCGACCCTATTTAGATACAGAAATGGTAATCCAATGGGAAACAATCCCTGCACGTCATAAAGAACAAATTTTTAAATAATTTGCATGGTTTCTGAGTGTGCTCATGGTTATTTATGTACATGGTGGGGTTTGTCCTTGCCAAGGACTCTGATTGCATAAGTATGTGAACTTTGAAGTCTCAAAAAGAATGATGTAACAGAATACAAATGTACTGTAGAGATCAGGAGAGAACAGAAAAGATACCACAGAAATTAAAGAATTGAAGGATTA
>NW_011494853.1:1005061-1035106 GCF_000754665.1 Bison bison bison | reverse complement strand
CCAGGATGTCTGGCTCTAGGTGAATGATCACACCATCGTGATTATCTTGGTCATGAAGATCTTTTTTGTATAGTTCTGTGTATTCTTGCCACCTCTTCTTAACATTTTCTGCTTCTGTTAGGCCCATACCATTTCTGTCCTTTTCAAGCCCATCTTTGCATTAAGTGTTCCCTTGGTATCTCTAATTTTCTTGAAAAGGTCTCTAGTCTTTCCCATGCTGTTGTTTTCCTCTATTTCTTTGCATTGATGGCTGAGGAAGGCTTTCTTATTTCTCCTTCCTATTCTTTGGAACTCTGTATTCAGATGCTTATATCTTTCCTTTTCTCCTTTGCTTTTCACTTCTCTTCTTTTCACAGCTATTTGTAAGGCCTCCCTAGATATCCATTTTGCTTTTTTGCATTGTTTTCCATGGGGATGGTCTCGATCCCTGTCTCCTGTACAATGTCACGAACCTCCGTCCATAGTTCATCAGGTACTCTGTCTATTAGATCTAGTCCCTTAAATCTATTTCTCACTTCCACTGTATAATCATAAGGGATTTTATTTAGGTCATACCTGAATGGTCTAGTGGTTTTGGTACTTTCTTCAATTCAAGTCTGAATTTGGCAATAAGGAGTTCATGATCTGAGCCACAGTCAGCTCCCAGTTTTGTTTTTGCTGACTGTATAGAGCTTCTCCATCTTTGGCTACAAAGAATATAATCAGTCTGATTTCGGTGTTGACCATCTGCTGATGTCCATGTGTAGAGTCTTCTCTTGTGTTGTTGGAAGAGGGTGTTTGCTATGACCAGTGCATTCTCTTGGCAAAACTCTATTAGCCTTTGACCTGCTTCATTCCGTATTCCAAGGCCAAATTTGCCTGTTACCCCAGGTGTTTCTTGACTTCCTACTTTTGCATTCCAGTCCCTATAGTGAAAAGGACATCTTTTGGGGGTGTTAGTTCTAAAAGGTCTTGGGGGTCTTATAGAACCATTCAACTTCAGCTTCTTCAGCATTACTGGTTGGGGCATAGGCTTGCATCACTGTGATATTGAACGGTTTGCCTTGGAAATGAACAGAGATCATTCTGTCATTTTTGAGATTGCATCCAAGTACTGCTTTTCGGACTCTTTTGTTGACCATGATGGCTACTCCATTTCTTCTAAGGGATTCCTGCCCACAGTAGTATATATAATGGTCATCTGAGTTAAATTCACCCATCCCAGTCCATTTTAGTTTGCTGATTCCTAGAATATCGATGTTCAATCTTGCCATCTCCTGTTTGACCACTTCCAATTTGCCTTGATTCATGGACCTAACATTCTGGGTTCCTATACAATATTGCTCTTTACAGCATCAGACCTTGCTTCTATCACCAGTCACATCCACAACTAGGTACTGTTTTTGCTTTGGCTCCATCCCTTCATTCTTTCTAGAGTTATTTCTCCACTGATCTCCAGTAGCATATTGGGCACCTATTGACCTGGGGAGTTCCTCTTTCAGTATCCTATCATTTTGCCTTTTCATACTGTTCATGGGGTTCTCAAGGCAAGAATATTGAAGTGGTTTGCGATTCCCTTCTCCAGTGGATCACATTATGTCAGACCTCTTCACCATGACCCACCCTTCTGGGTGGCCCCACATGGCATGGCTTAGTTTCATTGAGTTAGACAAGGCTGTGGTCCATGTGATTAGATTGACTAGCTTTCTGTGATTATGGTTTGTGTGTCTGCCCTCTGATGCCTCTCGCAACACCTACCGTCTTACTTGGGTTTCTCTTACCTTGGACGTGGGGTATGGACTTTGGTGATGGACAGGGAGGCCTGGTGTGCTACAATTCATGGGGTCGCAAAGAGTCGGACACAACTGAGTGACTGAACTGAACAGAGAGGCCCAGGTTAGGACCCTTAGTCCTCTGGCTGGGAGTTTGGGTCACAGGCTACACATCCTAATTAAAGCATTTTTATTTAACTGGTTGTTTTTGTTGCTCAGTCACTCAGTTGTGTCAGACTCTTCGTGACTCCATGGACTGCAGCACACCAGGCTTCCCTGTCCTTCACTATCTCCCGGAGTTTACTCAAACTCATGCCCATTGAGTCAGTGATGCCATCCAACCATCTCATCCTCTGTAGTCCCCTTCTCCTCCCATCTTCCACCTTTCCCAGCCTCAGGGTCTTTTCCAGTGAGTCAGTTCTTCTTGTGGAGGAACTTCTTGTGGCCAAAGTATTGGAGCTTCAGCTTTAGCATCCATCCTTCCAATAAATTATTCATGGTTGATTTCCTTTAGGATTGACTGATTTGATCTCCTTGCTGTCCAAGGGGCTCTCAAGAGTCTTCTCCAACACCACCATTCAAAAGCATCAATTCTTCAGCGCTCAGCCTTCTTTATGATCCAACTCTCATGTCCACACATAACTACTGGAAAAAAACATAACTTTGACTATATGGTATGGACCTTTGTCACAAATTAATGTCTCTGCTTTTAATATGCTATCTAGGTTTGTCATAACTTTCCTTCCAAGGAGCAAGCATCTTTTAATTTCATGACTGCAGTCACTATCTGCAGTGATTTTGGAGCCCAAGAAAATAAAGTCTGTCTCTGTTTTCATTTTTTCCTTATCTTTTTGCCATGAAGTGATGGGACTGGATGCCATGATACTAGTTTTTTGAATGTGGAGTTTCAAGCAAGCTTTTTCACTCTTCTCTTCCACTTTCATCAAGAGGCTCTCCTCTGTTCCTCTTTACTTTCTGCCATTAGGGTGGTGTCATCTGCATATATGAGGTTATTGATATTGTTTTATTAATTCTATGAGATTAAAAATTTAGAAAGAATAAGAAAGGAGTACTTCTTGTATTCTGTTTTATATACCCTGATACATGTGAAATATTCAAACATATGCTGAATAATCAATAAAGTCTTATGCATATCAAGATAGAGACTTCTGAGATATAATGTGTCATTTTTATTTTATACTTGATTTTAAAATTTACATGGAAGAATAAGTGTGGGAATATTCCAAGAAAACTATTAAATAGAAGTCTGATGTGAGTAAAGATATTAAATATAATAAAGATATATCCTTGTCTAGTCTCTTTCTGTGTACACATCCTGTGTCCTTAGGCACATGCAGCATTCTTCACACCACACCTGGTGCCTCAGTGCTGCTCAGAGAACCTCACAGTTACCTTCATCAGCTCCCATTGCCATTCTCCTTCCTCCCAGCTACTATAAAACCTTTTCCACCTTCTTCAAAAATTATATTTGTCCACTTTTTCCAAATAAGCCCCCAAATGCAATTCTCTTATATCATTGAAGTCATCAAGTATAAACTATATAATCTCTTATCATAAAACAGAAATTCAAGTTTTATTGCCTCCACTTTTGACCTGTCAGTACATGGCTAAGTGTTCCTCAAAAGTTTCATTTATACAGATATTTTAAAGGAAAAATTGGAGAGAGAGACCTTTCTAGTAACAATGGAAGAATATATGAGTCAGAGCATTTCATCAACAGTTCTCTACCATCAAAGAACTATGAACATTTATGTCTAAATTTGCAAAGGAAACTTGAAATCTGGCACAAATCCATAAGAATCTCTGATCTGTTAAATGATAACCCTTGTAGGGATACCCTCTATACATGTAAATGATATCCTCCTATAGTAGGAGTAGCCCCCACTCTTACTAACCTAGTGCAAAATAATGTCTCACACTGTTTGTATAGAAACAACTCCACCCAGGAAAGTACATCCTAATTTTTGTCCCTGCCTCTTATAGCCTTCCTGTGCAAAGAGAGTGTGTATGTGGCTGTTAGTAAATGTTTCACTCTTACAAAAAGTGAATTATGAAAAAAAAAATTATGAGGATTTATTTTAACTGGGATAATAAATAAAGCTATTTTAGTGTCAGGTAAGACCACTGGAGAAGAAAAGAATAGCAGAGACTTGTAAAAGGAAAGTGTATGAAGCTCATTGCTCACAGCTACAGGGCACTCAGGGAAGATGGGTAGTTGTCTCAGTCCTCTCTAGCCCACCCATCCCTTATTGTCCCTCTGATCAGACACCAGCTTTCTTGGAACTTTCCATTCTCCCAGCTGGTGGGCAATAAACTGATCATACCTGCTGGGAGCCAGTGAGAGACATTCCACTCGTGACAAAGGTCATGAGGAAGGAGGCTCAGCATTCGCAAAGGCGGGATCGAGCCTCGGGAGTCCCCCCCCCGACCCGATATTCTCGAGCATCTACCCCCAAAAAACCAGAGTCTGCCTACTTTATTGCTTTGTGCTCTCACTTCTGACTTTACTGCGGGCTGTCCCCCACCACCATCTCGCTCTCTCTGTCAAAGAGTTAACTTACAGCTCCAATTAATAAAGTTCCTGGGCAACTAGGAGTGTTTAAATCCAAACCCCTCAGATGGCTCTCTAACTCGCCTGACAAGTTTACCCGCACACCTACAGCTATGCATATGATTGTTGACAGTCTCCCACCCTCAAGAGGCACAGAGATATTCAAATAGCTTAGAGCCTCTCAGAGAGTTAGAAACTGTCAGAATAAAACTAGTAAAAGACTTCATTGATGAGCCAATGTTTGTTGCCAAGTTTCCACATCCCCTGAATTGTATCCTTGAATGTGTATTAATTAATATAGTTGGTATGTAGAAAAAATAAGTAGTGGCCTTGGTGTTAGTAACTTTAGACCCTTAAGGTAATAAATTCTTTCCTTTGTTGTAAACCCATTACACATCAGCCCTATAGGAATGTAATTTTATCTTTAGAAGATGGCGCCAAACCTTAAAATAATTACTCTTAGAGAAAATAAGTCTTTGTTGATAAGTCTTTGTCAAGAGTCATAAAATGTTAATAGGCCTTCTGGCCAGAAGATGATGTAAATCACCTAAACCATTTGTATACGATAAATTTGCAGGAATGAAACCCTGGTTTTTGATAAGGATCAAAGACTGCTGACTTTGCATCCCCTATTATCCTCTATGTGTAACTTAGGGTATATAAGCCCCTGCTGAAAATAAAGCTACGGGCCTTGCTCACCAAAGCTTGGTCTCCCCATGTCATTCTTCCCCTCAATTTCCAGCTGAGTCTCCATCTGGAGCGCGAATATCCTCTGCGACCATTTATTTGCCTGGGCTTCTAAGACCCACTTGAGAAGGTGTCTAAGGTGGAGCACCTTCCGCTATTCGAGAGGGCACCTGCGGCCTCCGTGGTCAGAGCTAACCTGGTGTCACAGGTTATATTGATCTTCCGCATAAACCAAGCTATTCAGCTTCTTTTCTCCACTGAATTTTCCTATTGAGCTATCCTCATTCTATTACTCTTTATATCTTTGATGAATAAATAAATAAATAGGTCGCCTAAGCCGTCTCTCCTTCAAATACCCTGTATCAGCCAGGGCTGGACCCTGGCACATACCTGAGCAGATGACTCCTGCATCCTCACTATGATCACAGTAGTGCTTCCCCCAGCCCCGGGAAGGGCACCTCCACACGTGGGACTCCTTTCCTGTGCACCTTACGTTGTCCAGCCAAATGGGCCCTGATCCCGCCCCAAAGGAAGAAGAGACAGTGGCATCGAGGGCTTCTCCACAGCCCAGCTGTCTGCACACCACGCGGGCATCATCCAGGTCCCAGCCGTCATCACAGATGGTGCCCCAGGAGCTCCGGTCAAGGATCTCCACTCTCCCGGCGCAAGGACTGCCCCCGTCCACCAGGCGGAGCTGTCTGCTGCCTGAGGAGAGAGAAATGGGACAATTGGGCGTTGACCTGGAGAATGAGAAGTGTCTTCTGTCCTGTGGGACCCTCACCTGAACAGTAAGGGGCGCTCTCCTCTGAGGCTGCAGACCCTGCTGATTCTGAACTGGAGTCATTGCACTGGGGCAGCAGCTGGGTCTGGTTTCTTATAACAGTGGCAAGAGAATTAATAAGGTTGAAAAATAGGAGGAAAATAAAACAGGAAATATTAAGTTGAAAACACTCTAGAGAGTAGTCTGAAACAGAAGGTGTTACAAGGTCATATCAGAGTTAACATTCTGATCTGTAGAGTTCTGCACAGCATCTGAGAAAGATTTACAGGAAATGTTGGTCTCTTCCCAGAGCAGTTAAATGAGTTCAGAGTCACAGGAACGAGTTGGCAGCTGGATGGATTCCTTACAAACCACAAACACTTTGACGCCATTGACCTAAGAGTTAAAGGGGTTGATTAAAGGGAGTGGAGTCAGGAACTGGCCTCATCAGATGCCTCAGAAAGCAGTTATGAATCATCTACCATTACAATCCTTCTCCTTGGTATAGTCATTCAGAACTGAAAAACAAATGGATTCTGAGATGTCTTGGCTTACCCCCAGAATATTTCACTTTTGGTTCTAAGCTCAGACTTCAGATCTGGATACTTAGCTTCAAAAAATGTGATCTTTTGAGTGGATATAACAATTTGCATGAGAGATGATGTCAGGTAACATTGATTGACATTGGCCAGATTCCATTGGGAATCGGAGAATGTTCTTCTGCTCCCCTAACCAACCATACAACCCTTTCTTAGACTTTGTGTCAAGAATCTCTGTTATTCAAATTTTGGAGTTATGTGATCTTGAGGGGGAAATAGTGTGTATGTGTGCTTAGTCGGTTCAGTCATGTCTGACTCTTTAAGACACTATGAACTGTAGCCTGCCAGGCTCCTCTCTCTATAGGATTCTCCAGGCAAGAATACTGGAGAGGGTTGCCATGCCCTCCTCCAGGGGATCATCCTGACCCAGCAATCTAACCAGAGTCTCCTGCATTGCAGGTGGATTCTTTACCACTGAGCCACTGGTGAAGCCCTTCTGGTTCTATCACTGAGCAGAAATAAGTTATATTCCTGTTCTGAAAGCCCTTGAACAAATAACATTAACAGACTCAGTGTATTCTTCTCTCCTTTTATATATAAAAGTGATGTAAAGAAAGGTTAAATAATGTCTATCAGTGCTGCACTTTAAGTAAATAATGAAGTAGAGAATTAACCCTAAAATTTTCCACTGCCAGAGAGAATGGGGGAGTTCACAGCTGGCCAATGTGTCTTGCTGGGTCTTGCTGGATACAACTTGAAAAGCTGGGAAATGTTTTTTACAAAACCGTAAATGTATTTGACATTTGTTAACACAACATGGACTAAATATGCTAAAATTCTAAAGAGTGGAGATTATTTCAATGTTAGTCCAGGATCTATAGCTTCTTTTTATCTGTGGGAATTTGTCATTTCATTGCATAATTTAATGATTCAGAATCTGGGCTTGGGCAAGCAGAGGACTACTGTTGTGACAGGAAGCCAGCATAATTTGGGAGTTACCTGGTGCTGGAGTAACAAAACTAGAGTCTTGAGAGCCTCTCTCACACAGCACGTTTTCTCCTCAAATATCTTCCCAGTATATAAGCTGTGAAGGGCAGGAAGCTAAAGAACTACATAAAAAGACTTGGGAAGCAGAGTCTTTCTCATTCTCTTGGATACTGAGCTACCAAAGAATCCAGTCTCTGAACTGAAATCTCTGAAAAGTCCATGTCACAGGGACAGAGAAATCAGAAGTGGACTGAGTGCTACCAAAACTGCAACCCACACTTGTTACAGCTCAGTTTTAGGTTATATTTAGATGTTTGAGTGACATATAGCCCTTCTCCCTACCTGTCTAGCAAAACAAAGGGTAAATCTTTACAGGTGTTAGAAAATGTATCAGGAATAGCTTACTTTTTCATATATAATTTATAGCACTCAATAAAAAATAAAATGATATTTGACAAGCTAGGATAACACAACAAATTATAAAAGTGAAAAAAAGAAGATAAGAAAATGCAAAGACACACATGATAGAAATGTTGGACTTGGCAGATAAAGATTTTAACTATGATCAATGTATTTAGGGGAAAAGAGAGGACAGAATAAAAAGATGAAAAAATACCAAATAATCATTAATAAATAAAAATATCAAGGGAACCAGTGCCAACCTTAAAAAGTGAATGAATAAGTTAAAAGAATTTTAGATAGAACCCAGATATAGTGACTTCAGTTCATTTCAGTTCATTCGCTCAGTCGTGTCCGACTCTTTGCGACCCCATGAATTACAGCATGCCAGGCCTCCCTGTCCATCACCAACTCCCGGAGTTCACTCAGACTCACGTCCATTGGGTCGGTGATGCTATCCAGGCATCTCATCCTCTGTCGTCCCCTTTTCCTCTTGCCCACAATCCTTCCCAGCATCAGAATCTTTTCCAACGAGTCAACACTTCGCATGAGGTGGCCAAAGTACTGGAGTTTCAGCTTTAGCATCATTCCTTCCAAAGAACACCCAGCACTGATCTCCTTTAGAATGGACTGGTTGGATCTCCTTGCAGTCCAAGGGACTCTCAAGAGTCTTCTCCAACACCACAATTCAAAAGCATCAATTCTTCACCGCTCAGCTTTCTTCACAGTCCAACTCTTGCATCCATACATGACCACTGGAAAAACCATAGCCTTGACTAAACGGAGCTTTGTTGGCAAAGTAATGTCTCTGCTTTTGAATATGCTATCTAGGTTGGTCATAACTTTTCTTCCAAGAAGTAAGCGTCTTTAATTTCATGGCTGCAGTCACCATCTGCAGTGATTTTGGAGCCCAAAAAGATAAAGTCTGACACTGTTCCCACTGTTTCCCCATCTATTTCCCATGAAGTGATGGGACCAGATGCCATGATCTTCGTTTTCTGAATGTTGAGCTTTAAGCCAACTTTTTCACTCTCCTCTTTCACTTTCATCAAGGGGCTTTTCAGTTCCTCTTCACTTTCTGCCAGAGGAGTCCTAATGTGTTCCCTGATAGCTCAGATGGTAAAAGCGTCTGCCTGCAATGCAGGAGACCCGGGTTCAATCCTTGGGTCAGGAAGATCCCCTGGAGAAGGAAATGGCAACCCACTCCAGTACTCTTGCCTAGAAAATCCCATGGATGGAGAAGCCTGGTAGGCTACAATCCATGGGGTCGCAAAGAGGCAGAGACGACTGAGTGACTTCACTTTCACCTCTTTCAGAGGAGTCCTAAAGATGAGAGATGAGAAACATAAGAAAGAGGAGGAGAAGAGGGAAAAGAGATCTAGAGACAGAACTACAGAAGTCATATTTGAAGACATAATGATAGATAATTTTCCAAAAAAAATAAATGGACGAGTATGAAAACGCCCACTCCTAGTAAAGCTGCTGAAAATCAAAAGGAAAAAGGAAAATCTGAAATAATAACAGATTTATTTAATACTAAAGGAAGAAATAAAAGGAGAGAAAAGGGAACATAAAGCAGGTTGATCAATTAAGAAAACAGGGAAATTAAGGAAAAAAATCCATTCACCATTGCAATGAAAATAATAAAATACTTCAGAATAAATCTACCTAAAGAAACAGAAGACCTATATATAGAAAACTATAAAATAATGATGAAAGAAATCAAAGATGACACAAATAGATAGAGAAATATACCATGTTCATTGATCAGAAGAATCAATATAGTGAAATGAGTATACTACCCAAAGCAATCTATATATTCAATGCAATCCCTATCAACCTACCAATGGTATTGGTAGAACAAATAATTTCACAATTTATATGGAAATACAAAAAAAAAACCTTGAATATCCAAAGCATTCTTGAGAAAGAAGAATGGAACTGGAGGAATCAATCTGCCTGACTTTAGAATATACCACAAAGCTATGGACAGAGGTTCATGACACTGTACGGGAGACAGGGATCAAGACCATCCCCAAGAAAAAGAAATGCAAAAAACCAAAATGGCTGTCTGAGAAGACCTTACAAATAGCTGTGAAAAGAAGAGAAGCAAAAAGCAAAGGAGAAAAGGAAGATATACCCATTTGAATGCAGAGTTCCAAAGAATAGCAAGGAGAGATAAGAAAGCTTCCCTCAGTGATCAATGCAAAGAAATAGAGGAAACAATAGACTGGAAAAGCCTAGAGATCTCTTCAAGAAAATTAGAGATACCAAGGGAACATTTCATGCAAAGATGGGCTCAATAAAACACAGAAATGGTAGGGACCTAACAGAAGCAGAAGATATTAAGAAGAGATGGCAAGAATACTCAGAAGAATGGTACAAAAAGATCTTCACGACCCAGATAATCATGATGGTGTGATCACTCACCTAGAGCCAGACATCCTGGAATGTGAAGTCAAGTGGGCCTTAGGAAGCATCACTATGAACAAAGCTAGTGGAGGTGATGGAGTTCCAGTTGAGCTCTTTCAAATCCTAAAAGATGGAGCTGTGAAAGTGCTGCATTCAATATGTCAACAAATTTGGAAAACTCAGCAGTGGCCACAGGACTGGAAAGAGTCGATTTTCATTCCAATCCCAAAGAAATTCGATGCCAAAGAATGCTCAAACTACCACACAATTGACTCATCTCACACACTAGTAAAGTAATGCCCAAAATTCTCCAAGCCAGGCTTCAACAGTACATGGACTATGAAATTTCAGATGTTCAAGCCGCATTTAAAAAAGGCAGAGGAACCAGAGATCAAATTCCCAACATCTGCTGGATCATCAAAAAAGCAAGAGAGTTCCAGAAAATCATCTATTTCTGCTTTATTGACTATGCCAAAGCCTTTGACTGTGTAGATCACAATAAACTGTGGAAAATTCTGAAAGAGATGGGAATACCAGACCACCTGACCTGCCTCTTGAGAAACCTGTATGCAGGTCAGGAAGCAACAGTTAGAACTGGACATGAAACAACAGACTGGTTCCAAATAGGAAAAGGAGTATGTCAAGGCTGTATATTCTCCCCTTGCTTATTTAACTTATATGAAGAGTACATCATGAGGAACACTGGGCTGGAAGAAGCACAAGCTGGAATCAAGATTGCTGGGAGAAATATCAATAACCTCAGATATGCAGATGACACCACCCTTATGGCAGAAAGTAAAGAACTAAAGAGCCTCTTGATGAAAGTGAAAGAGGAGAGTGAAAAAGTTGGCTTAAAATTCAACATTCAGAAAACTAAGATCATGCTATCTGGTCCCATCACTTCATGTGAAATAGATGGGGAAACAGTGGAAACAGTGTCAGACTTTATTTTTTGGGGTTCCAAAATCACTACGGATGATGATTGCAGCCATGAAATTAAAGACGCTTACTCCTTGGAAGGAAAGTTATGACCAACCTAGACAGCATATTAAAAAGCAGAGACATTACTTTGTCAACAAAGGTATGTCTAGTCAAGGCTATGGTTTTTCCAGTAGCCATGTATGGATGTGAGAGTTGGACTATAAAGAAAGCTGATATGGACTCTGTGGGAGAGGGAGAAGGTGGGAAGATTTGGGAGAATGGTATTGAAACATGTAAAATATCATGTATGAAATGAGATGCCAGTCCAGGTTCGATGCACGATACTGGATGCTTGGGGCTAGTGCACTGGGACGACCCAGTGGAATGGTATGGGGAGGGAGGAGGGAGGAGGGTTCAGGATGGGGAACACATGTATACCGGTGGCAGATTCATTTTGATATTTGGCAAAACTAATACAATTATGTAAAGTTTAAAAATAAAATAAAATTTTTAAAAAAAGTTAAATAATTAAAGTGGACAACTATAATATAATCCAACCATTAGACTACTTATTCATCTGAGGCATGTAAACATATTTTCACCCTAACACTTGTTATGAAACTTCATGTCAGCTTTTTGTTTTGTAATATCCAAAATTGTAAATAACAAAAATGTTCATCAAGAGAAGAACAGAAATAAAAGCAACTTTCAATATAAAAAAAAAAAAGAAAGCTGAGCACAGAAGAATTTATGCTTCTGAACTGTGGTGTTGGAGAAAACTCTTGAGAGTCCCTTGGACTGCAAGGAGACCCAACCAGTCCATCCTAAAGGAGATGAGTCTTAGGTGTTCATTGGAAGGACTGATGTTGAAGCTGAAACTCCAATATTTGGCCACCTGATTCAAAGAACTGACTCATTTGAAAAGATCCTGATGCTGAGAAAGATTGAGGGCAGTAGGAGAAGGGGACAACAGAGGATGAGATGGTTGGATGGTATCACTGACTCAATGGACATGAATTTGAGTAAACTCCGGGAGTTGGTGATGGACAGGGAGGCCTGGCGTGCTGTGGTTCAGGGGGTCGCAAAGTGTTGGACACGACTGAGTGAATGAACCGAACTGAGCAAAGGTACAGTCATCAAGACAGTATGGTACTGGCACAAAGACAGAAATATAGATCAATGGAACAAAGTAGAAAGCCCAGAGATAAATCCATGCACCTATGGACACCTTGTCTTTGACAAGGGAGGCAAGAATATACAATGGAGAAAAGACAATCTCTTTAACAAGTGGTGCTGGGAAAACTCGTCAACCAACTCTAAAACAATGAAACTAGAACACTTTATAACACCATACACAAAAATAAACTCATGATGGATTAAAGACCTAAATATAAGACCAGAAACTGTAAAACTCCTAGAGGAAAACATAGGCAAAACACTCTCCGACATAAATCACAGCAGGATCCTCTATGACCCACCTCCCTAAGTAATGGAAATAAAAGGAAAAGTAAACAAATGGGACCTAATTAAACGTAAAAGCTTTTACACAACAAAGGAAATGATAAATAAGGTGAAAAGACAGCCTTCAGAATGGGGGGAAATAATAGCAAATGAAGCAACTGACAAAGAATTACTCTCAAAAATATATAAGCAGCTCATGCAGCTCAATACCAGAAAAGTAAACAACCCAATCAAAAAATGAGCCAAAGAACTAAACAGACATTTTTCCAAAGAAGACATACAGATGGCTAACAAACACATGAAAAAATGCTCACATCACTCATTATCAGAGAAATACAAATCAAAACCACAATGAGGTACCATCTCACATCAGTCAGAATGGCTGCTGTCCAAAAGTCTACAAACAATAAATGCTGGAGAATGTATGGAGAAAAGGGAACCCTCTTACCCTGTTGGTGGGAATGCAAACTAGTACAGCCACTATGGAGAACAATGTGGAGATTTCTTAAAAAACTGGAAATAGAACTGCCGTATGACACAGCAATCCCACTGCTGTGCATACACACCAAGGAAACCAGAACTGAAAGACACATGTACCCCAATGTTCATCATAGCACTGTTTACAACACCCAGGACATGGAAGTAACCTAGATGTCCATTGGCAGACAAATGGATAAGAAAGCTGTGGTACACATACACATTGGAATATTACTCAGCCATTAAAAAGAATACATTTGAATCAATTCTAACTAGGTGGATGAAACTTACAGAGTGAAGTAAGTCAGACAGAAAAAAACCAATACAGTATATTAAGGCATATATATGGAACTTAGAAAGATGGTAATGATGACCCTATATGTAAGACAGCAAAAGAGACACAGATATAAAGAACAGACTTTTGGACCCTGTGGGAGAAGGTGAGGGTTGGATGATTTAAGATAATAGCAATGAAACATGTATATTACTGTATGTGAAATAGATCACCAGTTCAAGTTTGATGCATGAAACAGGGCACTCAAAGCTGGTGCACTGGGACAACCCTGAGGGAGGGGTTGGGGAGGGAGGTGGGAGGGGGGTTCCGGATGGGGACACATGTACACCCATGGCTGATTCATGTCAATATATGACAAAAACCACTACAATATTGTAAAGTAATCAGCCTCCAATTAAAATAAATAAATTATTTTTTTTAAAAGCAAATGGTAGATACCAACACATCAATATCAGTAATTGCATTTACAGTAAATAAAGATAAAACAAAATTGACACAGATATTACATAATGCTCACCTTATATTATGATAGCAAAGAAAGGTTGAAAGTAAAATGATGGAAAAAATGTACTAACTGTAAGAAAACTGGAGTAGCTATATCAATGTCCCAGAAAGTAGACTTTAAGCCAAGATATACTAATTGAATTAAAGAAGGAATTTTCATGATTATAATGAGATGCACCCTTAAAAAAGATATTATAGACAACAAAATTCAAGAAAGGTAACAGAACATAGCTTTGAAATATACTTGACAGGTTGAAAAGAAGAAATAGACAAAATCACAATCAAAATTTGGGATTATTACTGTATCTTTTTCAGTAGCATACAGACCAAACATACAAAAAACAAAGAATACAGTAGATGTACAACAACATAATCAGCACATTTAACTAAGTAACATATGGAGCAATGCACCCAACAATGCAAGAGTTCACATTACTGTAAATGCATTAGGAACATTTACCAAAATGACCATATAATAGGACAAAATCTTTTACTCTTTGAATTCATACAGAGTATTTACTCTGACCACAGTGGAATAGAATTAAGAATTAATAAGAAAATATTGTTACCCATCCCTATTTGGGGAAATTCAGCAACACCCTTCCAAAAAAAAACCCTGAATCTGGGAATAAATTTAAAACTTACAAAATATTGTGAAATAATGATAATAAAGATTGATAATAATGATAATAAACACAAAATAATGATATGATAATAAATTCTTCTAATGAAATCCAAGTAGTGCCTAAGGGAAATTTATATACCAGATTTAGAGAAGAGGAAAGACTGTGAAAAGTGAAAAAAATGTAAGCTTCCAATTAAAAAACTAGGAGATGAGAAAGTCTAAAGGATGTAGAATGTTGGGGTTAATTTTAAAAGGAATAAAAATTAATGGAAAAGAAGGTAAGCATAAGTTAGAAAACATAGAAGAAAGCTCTTTAAACATGGCTCATTGAAAATTAATGAACAATGAGCAACGCTTAAGAAGAGCAGAGAGAAAATAAAGTTAACAATTCCAAGAATGAAAAGGGACATCACTATGAATCATACAGATTTTTTGGTCATAGTTTTTGTGCTGTTGTTTGTTTGATTTTTGGCTGTGCTGTGGCTCATAGTTCCCAGGTCAGGGTTGAATCCGGACCCATCACAGTGAAAGCCCAGAGATTTAATCCCAGGATTGCATAGTTTTATTAATACAATTTATACCTTTAACATGGATAAGTACACAGAAAGTGTCAATTTCTCCACAATCTTGCCAACACTTAAGTGTCTTTAAAAAAAAAAAAGTCATTCTGACATGCTGCTGCTGCTGCTAAGTTGCTTCGGTCATGTCCGACTCTATGCGACCCCATAGGCGGCAGCCAACCAGGCTCCTCCGTCCCTGGAATTCTCCAGGCAAGAACACTGGAGTGGGTTGCCATTTCCTTCCCCACATTCTGACATGTGTGAGATGGTATCTCTTTGTGGTTTTGATTTACATTTCTCTGATGATTGACAATGTCCAGCATTTTTTCATATACCCATTGGCCATCTGTATGTCTTTAGAGAAATGTCTATTCAAGCCCTTGGTCAATTTTTTAATTGAGTTATTAGGTTTGGGGGTTTTTTTCTTGAGTTGCAGGAGTTCCTTAATTTTTTGGAAATTAAAACCTTATATCATTTTTGCTAGCTTGCCTTTTCACTCTGTTGATGTTTCCTTTGGTTTGCAGAAGCTTCTCAGTTTGATATATCCCCACTTGTCTATTTTTGCTTTGTTGCCTGTACTTTTGATATCATATCCATGAAATCATGAAACAATGTGTTTTTATTTTGTGATGGGGCTAAGATATCATATATCTAAAATGTAATTCCTATCTGGTGATGATGTTGCTTTGAGATGAAGAATGGCATTTGAAACACTGCTTTAAAGGCAGAAATGAAAAAAGTAAAACATTATAGATTTGATCACATAACCCCCTATACACATATACAACCTTAAAAATATATGCAAAAACTGGGGGAAATATTTACAAAAATAAGTAAGAAAAACAAGAAGTGTTGTTTGTTTATAGAGAGTTCCTATAAATAAATAAATAAGAAGTTTTAAAACATTCTAGAGAAAAATATTGATATGTAAGATACCTTGAAAGAGTAATATAGGAAAGAAGATAACTTTTGTATATAGTGTTTATGTGGATAAAAACAATGATGAATGCTCTTATGTCAAGACTATGAAGAAAATAATACTCTTTTTTTTTAATTAATTATTTATTTGATTGTGCTGGGTCTCAGTTGCAGCACGCAAATTCTTACTTGTGGGATCTAGTTATCTGACCAGGGTTAGAACCCAGGTCCCCTGCATTGGGAGCATACAGTCTTAGCCACTAGACCACCAAGGAAGTCCCCAAAATAATACTCTTTTAATTCCATTAATGTTGCTGAGAATATTGAAAACTACTGTGCTGGACAATTAGGCAATACATATAGAGGGAGGCCTTTAAATTGGCTATCTTGAGGAAAAAATAATGGCTTTTCTATTAAGTCAATGTAGATGTTCATAAGAACTTTATCACAGCATTGTATTTGAAAATATTAATGTACAATAAATAGGATTAGATAAATAAGTTATGATTCAATGAATGGGATAACTGAAATACTGGCAACCATCCAAATGGCATAGAAGACATTTTAATGAACAAAAAGAAATTTAAAATATATTATTTTGAAAGTGGATATAAAATGATATTGGAAGAAAAGCTATGACCAACCTAGAGAGCATATTAAAAAGCAGAGACATTACTTTGCCAACAAAGGTCTGTCTAGTCAAGGCTATGGTTTTTCCAGTGGCCATGTATGGATGTGAGAGTTGGACTGTGAAGAAACCTGAGTGCTGAAGAATTGATGCTTTTGAACTGTGGTGTTGGAGAAAACTCTTGAGAGACCCTTGGACTGCAAGGAGATCCAACCAGTCCATCCTAAAGGAAATCAGTTCTGAATATTCATTGAAAGGACTGATGCTGAAGCTGAAGCTCCAATACTTTGGCCACATGATAAGAAAATCTGACCAATTGGAAAAGACCCTGATGCTGGGAAAGATTGAAGGTGGGAGGAGAAGCAGATGACAGAGGATGAGACGGCTGGATGGCATCACTAACTCTATGGACATGAGTTTGAGTAAGCTCCGGGAGCTGGTGATGGACAGGGAAGCTTGGCGTTCTGCAGTCCATGGGGTCGCAAAGATTCAGACATGACTGAGCGACTGAACTGAACTGATGATCCAATCGAGTGTGTGTGTGTGTGTGTGTGTGTGTGTGTGTGTGTGTGTAGGGACTGATATTTAATACAGAGATTGTGTTCAGAAAGAATATAAAGGGAGCTGGTATATCCTGCCTTGTACTTTAGAGACAAGTGCAAGCTCAGAAAATATTTAATGCTCTTTGGAATGATCATACCAAAGTTATGCCCCCCATACCAAAGTATATGGGGGCAAACTCATGTGAACTGAGTTCCTTAGTGTGTGAATATGTGCTTTAATAATATGATGCTACAGAGCATTCTCTATGAGGAAACATGCTTGTTTGAGTTAACTGTGATTTCTCCTTAGCCTAATGAGAAATTCCTTCATTGTTCTTGTATCTGGAGAGGCCAAAGGGGAATCAGAGAGCCAATTTTATATTTCATTCAGAGAGTCTACCTCTATTCTTAACAGCCTGCAAAGCCTGAAAAAATGACAACCACCATTATAATATGTCCCAAACCCAAGGAACTGGAAGTTTCGTTTTGCAGGGTTTTTTAAGATTTTTTTTTTTTTTGATGTGGATCTATTACAATATTCCTGTTGTTCTGGTTTTTTTGCGGGGAAGGCGGGTGCTGTGAGGTATGTGAGATCTTAACTCCCCAACTGGGGATCGAACCTGCACCCCTTGCATTGGAAGATGAAATCTTAACCCCTAGGAAGAAGAAATCTAACACCAGGGAAGTCCCCAACTAGAAGTTGAAAGAAATATAACAAGGGAATGAAGAGCAGAACTTCTTGCTCCTTTGGGGAGGAGTGGAGTTTCCCAAAGAAGAGAGACAGAGACTTCTGACAGGGTGGGCTGAGGAGGGGGTGGGGCTTGAAATAAGGAGGGAATGTGGGATCAGGAAGGGATGGAGAGATGACCTTTGCTAAAGCAGACAGGAGCAAGGGCTAACCTGGAAAAGCTGACTTTCCAGGCATGTGACTAGCTCATTCTAATTTCAGGAACTCAAAGCAGGTATCTGGGACTCTCCTGATTTAAGGGCACAGTGAAGACCAAATTTCATACAGCATCTGTGCGAACAACAAGTGAGAATATTCACCACAGGGACGTTCACAAACACAGACTTCCTGCTAAATATCTGACCCATTAAGATGTCACAGAACAAGCTTGTGCTCTCCACTGAGACAGGGAAAAACTGACCTGCCTCAGTGGGGATCATCAAGTCTCTAAGACTAAATCCCTCTTCTGCCTTCAATGCATCAGTCCATTGATGGCACCTGCATTTGGTGTTAGTTTTTTTCCTTTGCACAGCGGGGTTAGAGAACCACTGATCCAAGAGGTAGGAAGGGAAAATATTACAGGCAGGAAGACAGAGTCCTGCCGAATCCTATGCTAGGGAAAGACTACAGAAAAGCAGAAAAACGTCTGAGCTGTGGGTTGTTTGTGGGGGAAGAAAAAGAAACTCAGAGTTCGAATGCAAATGCAGCGTTATCCAGAGGTGTGATTACAATTTCTACTGAGAGGGCTTTCCTCACAGAAAGGAAGATTTCCATATTTGCCCTCACCATACATACATACACACATATCATCACCACCATTACCATTGCTACCACCAAATCCAGCAGTCTGGCTTAGAGAGTATGAGTTCTATGGAAAGTAAAGTGAAAGTGTTAGTCATTTAGTCATGTCCAACTCTTTGCAACCCCATGGACTGTAGCCCACCAGGTTCCTCTGTCCATGGAATTCTCCAGTCAAAAATACTGGAGTGGGTTGCCATTTCGTACTCCAGGGGATCTTCCCATCACAGGGATCAAATCCAAGTTACTGCACTGTGGGCAGATTCTTTACCATCTGTGCCACCAGGGAAGTTCTATGGACTTCTATCTAAAAAATCAACTTCCACTGGGCAGATTTATTTCTGTTCACACATTTAGCCTATACGTACTCTTCTAATTCACCTTTACCCATTCCCTTATCTCACATATACAGACACATACACATGCACACACATATGTATGTTGTTGTTTATTTATTAAGTCGTGTCTGAATCTTTGTGACCTCATGAACACCCACCAGGCTCCTCTATCCACGGTATTTCCTAGGCAAGAACACTAGAGTGAATAGCTGTTCCCTTCTTTAGGGGATCTTACCACCCCAGGGATCGAACCTGCATCTCCTGCATTGCCAGGCAGATTCTTTATCACTGAGCCACCGGGAAGTCCACACATAAGTGCATACACTTAAAGCATACATACATAAACACACATGTGCACACACACACACATGTCCACAGTCTAAAAGATCCAAAATACTGAACTGGTGGGGAGAGATGTAATATAAAGTATGGGAAGGACAGATCAGAGACCCAGACAGAGGCAGTCCCTCAGCCATAATCCATTAGAGGAAAACTGAGAAGTGGTCAGACATTTTCTGAGCTGTTAGGTGTACTTGGGGAGGGCTAAAAACACAGAGTTAGGTCTGTGAATAGAATTTATATGTCTGCAGCATATTACTGCTTAACTTGAAAAACTGAGCCCCGAGGGAGAAAAATCAGCACTCACTGTCACTAAGGATCACATTTGGTCAAAACCAAATGGTCAACAAATAGAAAGGTATTGTCCTTACAGTCCCACAATCTTATAGCTAATCCAGTGTGTCTACTGAATTTAAGAACACTTACCTTGAGCACGCGATAGGACGCTAAAGAGCAGAGAGACAAGTCCCTGGAGAAAGTAGTGTCCGTTCATGGTTCTCTGATCCTCTTGTCTTTGGGTAACAGCTTCAGTTTCCCCAAACTACATGAGGAGTCCTCTGGGCCCTTAATGGAGGCTCTTACAGCAGAAAGGGGTTCATATAATCCCATCCCCTGACACTGCCATCTTCCGAGCCAATAGAAACGCTTTTTAACATCTTCTCTGCCATCAGACACTATATAAAAGGAAACTTTCTGAAGTTCAAACACCAATTAGATGCTGAATCTTGAATATCTCCTTATATGAGATGCAAGGTTATCTGACGTCAGGTGTCATTCTGTCCGTTAAGCTGATGCAGAAAAGCTATGTTAAAAAAATATATATATGTGGCTTTCTTTTTCTCCATGCCAGGTGTCCCGCTCAATGGCTGGTTCAGCTCAGCTGGCGGGATCAGCCAGAAACACTTTCTGGGTCAGTTCTACCTCCTCCAACTCCTCACGAACCCTGGGAAGATGAGTTTTGATTCATTGGGTGGAGGTCTGCAGTGTCAAGTGACTGACCTGCTGTGGCTGCAAAGAAACTAAGTAACTAATGGAGAGAACAAAAGGTCATATGAGCACAAAATCGGGATAAGAAAGGTGAAAAATTCTTAATTAAATGAAAAAAAGGTGAGATGAATATCAAGGGGACCAGATTACTGGCTTCATAGGGTGAGTCTTCCCCCACTTCCATTTCCCCTTGGTGATTGGAAGCCTGGTAAAGATCCAGGGCTCCAGAGACTCCTGAGCAGGCCTGCCCTTTTCCTGAAAACCAGTATGCCTTTCCTATTCTCCATCTAAAGAATAGTCTTCTCTTCTCTGCATTGAATCAGTTGTGACCTCATTTCATCCTAAAGAATCAATCAACTTCAGCCCCCAGTTACCCCAAAAGGCAACTATCTTCTTGAAGCCTGACAAAGCTTGCCCTGCTCCTAAGACAAAATTTCTTCAGTAAATGTAGGGCTATTTTTCTTCTTGATTTTGTTTTGATATTGTGTGTGTTTTTTTTTTTTAAGAAATTTATCTACTTTATCTAAACTGTTAAGTTTATTAGCATATAATTGTTCATAGTATATTTTCATTATCATTATAAGGTCTGTTGTATCTGAATGATTACTTTCACTTTTGATATTGATCTTCTGTTTCCTTTTTAAAAATTATTTTTCCTATGATTTGGTCAATTTTACTAATTTTTGAAAACCCAACTTTTACTTTGCTAATGTTTGCTTTTATTCCTCTAGACATTTACCTTATTTTTTCATTTATTTCTACTTGTTTTAGTTTCAGTTTGCTTAACCGTGGTGCTGGAGAGGACTCTTAACAGTTCCTTGGACTGCAAGATCAAACTAGTCAATCCTAAAGGAAATCAACCCTGAATATCCATTGGAAGGACTGACGCTGAAGCTGAAACTCCAGTACTTTGGCCACCTGATGCAAAGAGCTGATCATTGGAAAAGACTCTGATGCTGGGAAAGATTGAAGGCAGAAGGAGAAGGGTGTGACAGAGGATGAGATGGTTGGATGGCATCACCAACTCGATGGACATGAGTTTGAGCAAGCTCCGGGAGGTGGTGATGGACAGGGAAGCCTGGTGTGCTGCAGTCCATAGGGTCACAAAGAGTCAAACACAACTGAGTGACTGAAGAACAACAGCTTCCTGAGGTTAACCATTAATATTTTAATATTTTCTTATTTCCTTTTTTGGGCAGTGCCATGCAGCATACGGGGTTTTAGTTCCCCTACCAGGGCTCAAATTCATGTCCTCTGCAGTGAAAGCATGGGGTCTTAACCACTGGACAGCCATGGAAGTGACTCTTTTCTTGTTTTCAATATAGGTATTTAAAACTAGGCAATTTCCTCTAAGCAAATCTTTAGCAGGCCCTCACAATTTTTAATATATTTTCTTTTCACTATCACTTAATTCAAGATATTTCCTAAAAATGCTTGTGATATATTCATTACTTTTGGATAATTTTTTAACGTATTTTAAAATTTCCTACTATTTATGGAATTTCTAAGTATATAATTTTTTAAACTTGTTTTTTATTGATCAAAAATGCAAGAAGTAGCAAGCATTGGTAAGAATGTGGAGAAAAGACAACCCTCATACGTTGTTGGTGGGATTGTAAATTGGTGCAGCCACTTTGGAAAACAGAATGAAGATTCTTCAGAATTTGCTATACTCTCAGAGTGATGGAGATGCCTGTTGACCTGGTAACTGAAACCAGCTTGGACATGATATTCTGCAACGATGAGACTTCCTTTCCATGGCAAAATGCATATACCCTAAATCAATCACACAAATCAATTATCATTGTATGGTTACCCATGATATACCCAACAGTAAGAATACACAGATCCAAGAATCAGTGGAAATTGGAATGATTATGCTTTTTTAAATTTAAATTTATTTAAATTGGAGGCTAATTACTTTACAATATTGTATAGGTTTTGCCATACATCAACATGAATCTGCCACAGGTGTACATGTGTTCCCCATCCTGAACCCCCCTCCCACGTCCCTCCCCATACCGTCCCTCTGGGTCATCCCAGTACACCAACCCCAAACATCCTGTATCCTGCATCGAACCTGGACTGGCAATTCATTTCTTATATGATATTATACATGTTTCAATGCCATTCTTCCAAATCATCCCACCCTCTCCCTCTCCCACAGAGTCCAAAAGACTGTTCTATACATCTGTGTCTCTTTTGCAATCTCGCATACAGGGTTATCGTTACCATCTTTCTAAATTCCATATATATGCGTTAGTATACTGTATTGGTGTTTTTCTTTCTGGCTTACTTTTATTCTCAAGGTCCACTTGAGGAATTTGGGCTTCCCATATTCCAAGTCTAGGCTTTATGGATTTATCTGTGGTTCACAGAAGGAAAAGTGACTTCACCAGGGGACACACACAGTAAGTGTCACCTTAAACTTTAAGCCATGACTGCTTCCCAGTCATCCTAGGATCTTCATGGCAAATTATCAACAAGCAAGTAAACAATAAGCTTTTTTCAACACTAGAATACCCTAGGCATCAGAAAGAGAATTGCTGCATAACGGGTGTAGGCAAAAACCTATCTGAAACCCAGGCAATCTATTTGGGATCTCTTGGCACTCCTTGCTCCATTTTGATAATAAATATGAGTGCACCAGCCACAGCGTGAGAAGTGTATAGTGGCCAGGGTTTCAGATCTCCCAGGGTGAGGGTGTAGACCACTCCACCAAGTAAGCTGCCTAGACCAGCAGAGGTGCTAAAAGATGGTGAAGGAAATCTAGAATGTGGTAAATGAGGGAAATGATGATTTATAGCTGTGGACGCAACACCCAGCTGCAGTGGTGGGGTCTGTAGCTTGTCTTAACTAACCTTCCTCTTACAAGTTACCCCAGAAAAAGAAGAAGCATATAAAAATCCAACAAGAATAAACTCTCAAAATTTAATGTAAAATATATACTTAACTTGGGCTTCCCAGGTGGTGCAGTGGTAAAGAATCCACCTGCCAATGCAGGAGATGCAGGTTGGATCCCTGGGTTGGGAAGATTCCCCGGAGGAAATGACAACCCACTCCAGTATTCTTGCTTGGGAAATTCCATGGACAGAGGAGCCTGGCATGCTACAGTCCAGGGGGTTGCAAAGAGTCGGATACTACTGAGTACACCCACACAACATACTTAAATAATGAAGTAAATGAATTAAAGGTACAAAAATGAATGAGCAGTAGGAAAGGATGGATGCCGTGGTATGACCCTCTGTCTGGCTGCAGTGCTTGCTTCTCAGGAGCTATAGGTGATGATGGCTGTTCCTTTCTTGGGGAGCATCCTCATTCAATGACTCTTTAGTACACAAATATATAAATTCAATCCCTTTCCCTCCACTTAGGACAAATATAAAGGACCACTCCAGCTCACATGGGGTTAACTGAGCCTTCGTGTGACTGCAGGATAGTTCAAATTCTCCCTCTGTTCAGTATGCCTCCTTTGGTTTCTGTGCCAGGGCAGAGAGTCCTCCCCAGAGGCCAGCACTTGTTACTGTAAGAAGACAACAAAGGAGAAAAGGATGCTACAGTGAAGTGGAGTGGAGAGGCCTGAGCTCTGGCTTGAAACTCTATACAGGAGAATTCATTTTGAAAGCTTGGAGGATGAAGTATGTACTGGATTGAATAGTGCTCCCCCATCCGCATTCATGTCCAACCAGAATTTTTGAATGTGATCTTATTTAGAAATAGTGTCTTCATAGATGTAATCACAAAGGAGATCAAGCAAGTCAATCCTAATAATCCAATTCAGGAAATCAACCCTGAATATTCATTGGAAGGTCTGATGCTGAAGCTCCAGTACTTTGACCACCTGATTCAAAGTGCCAACTCATTGGAAAAGACCCTGATGCTGGAAAAGATTAAGGGCAGGAAGAGAAGGGGGTGAAGAGGATGAGATGGTTGTATGGCATCATCGACTCAATGGACATGCATTTGAGCAAACTCCAGGAGATGGTGAAGGACAGGGAAGCCTAGTGTGCTGTAGCCCATGGGATTGCAAAGGGTTAGAGACAACGTAGAGACTGAACAACAAGATGAAATCAAGTTCAGATGAGGTTTTACTGGATTGGTGTGGGTACTGTCCTTACAATAAAAGGGACATTTAGACACAGACACAGAGAGAAGACACCATGTGAAAACAAGAGACACAGGAGAACACTCCATGTGATGATGGAGGCAGAGATTGAAGCAGAGCATCTGTAAACCAAGGAATGTCAAGGATTGTTGATAAAAGGGTTGTTGTCAAGGATTGTTGATCAAGACTGGAAGAGGCAAGGAAGGACCCTCCCCTAAAAGCTCCAGAAGTAGCACAATCCTGTTTACACCCTGACTTTGGTTTTCTAGCCTCCAAATCTGTGAGAAAATAAATTTCTGTTAAAAATTATTAATTTGTCACAGTAGCTTTAGGAAACAGGGTAGCAATGTAAGAAATTGTTGTGTTTTTTTTTTTTTCAAGTACTGTTTCACGGGCTTCCCTGGTGTCTCAGTGGTAAAGAATCCACCTTTCAATGCAAGAAACATGGGTTCAATCCCTGGTCTGGGAAGATCCCACCTGCAGTGGAGCAACTAAGCCCATGTGCCACGACTGCTGAGCCTGTGCTCTAGAGTCTGGGAGCTGCAACTACTGAAGCCTGAGCACCCTACAGCCTGTGCTCTGCAACAAGAGAAGCCCCCTCAAAGAGAAGCCCGCACACTGCAAGGAAGAGTAGACAGTGAACTCCACAACTAGAGAAATGCCCGAGCAGCAAGGTAGACCCAGGACAACCAAAATTTAAAAAAAAAAAAAATGTAACTAAGAAGTATTTCTGTGGGCTGTAAATGTTCTTACACTGGGTGGGACTATGGCCTGAACTGCTGGGTTTCTCCAGGCACTTTTGGAGGGATACCTAGAGTCTCCGGGGAATACCGGGTGAGGGAGTCAGGGTGCATATCCTGGTGATGTTTGGACACTCTGAGATTCTTTGATGTCCAGACCATAGGAAAAATTTGCCTGGTGGTATTTTAACAGTTACAATTTTCCATTCCTTCTGTCTTATGTGACAGGTGAGTTAGTCAAGATTCTTTCTGGTGCACACATTTCAGAGGGGACTGAATGTGCCCTGAGGGGACATTCAGAAAGGGATCAACAGTCTCTGCTTAGGGAAATTTTTCCTCCCTCGGTTTCACTTGAGGCAGGAAAGTTGGGGAAACGGATCCCTCTCCATATACATGGATGCCTCTCCCTTCGAGGATGTTCTTTTCCTGAACAAGAGTGCCCTGAAATTCCTCTCTCTCTGTTCTGATATGGGCAAGCTCTCTCCCTGGAAAGGGACTGGGTGTGGTGCTTCTGAACTATGAGTCTGTGACTGTTGGAAAGCTTCCTGATATTCCTTAGCATTCTCTCATTTTAAAACTGTTTATTGGATACAGTTGCTTTACTCTGCTGTACAGTAAAGTGAACCAGCCATACATATACATATATCACCTCCATTTTGGATTTTTTTCCCCATTTAGGTCACCACAGAGAGCTGAATAGTATCCGCTGTGCTACACAGTAGGTTCTCATTAGTTATCTGTTTGCCACACTGTTTACAATAGCCAGGACATGGAAGAAACCTAAATGTCCATCAACAGAGAAATGGATAAAGAAGATGTGGCACATATATACAATGGAATATTACTCAGCCATGAAAAGGAATGAAACTGCTATTTGCAGAGACATGGATGGACCTAGAGAGTGTCACACAGAGTGAAATAAATCAGAAAGAGAAAAACTGATATTATATATTAATATGTATACATGGAATCTAGAAAAATGGTGCAGATAAACCTATTTATAAAGCAGAAATAGAGACCAATATAGAGAACAAACATGAACACCAAGGAGGGAAAGGGGGATGGGATGAATTGGGGGGATTGGAACTGACGTCCTTAGTATTCTCTTGTGTAACTCCTCAGAATAGTATAGGATGGGACTGAGGTCCCCAGAGGACAGAGCCTGGGTCAGTCTACCAGGCTCTCACAATCTCTCATTGTGTCTGAAGCTGTGACTTCATCACCCTGAGCACTCAGCAGGTGCTAGTGAGGGGCAGGATTCTCCCATGTCCCTTCCCACCCTGAGAACATGTTTTTCTTAGGGAACCACTCAAGCTCCCACCCTGGCCCTGGGATCTTCTTCGTGACAGGCATCCTTGGTTGCGTCTTGGGACCCTGCATGTTCCTTTTTTTCGTTTTCCTGGCAATTCAAAAGTGCAGACAGAAAATAAAGTGCGAAGGTAGGCTCTAAAATGGAGATGATGATGAGAAGAGCTTGTGGGCTTTGGGTGAGAAGGGAGACACTGTGATGTTGGATACTGAATCTGCATCTTGTCCTCATTACATTTTCTGGAAAATGATACTTGTGTTTCTCTGAACTCAGCCTCAGTGAACTTCAGATAGGCATGCCAAGGAAGCATGATGTTGTACATCACAGCAATAAATTTAGTATCAAGTACAGGGACACAGGTTAGGACTGGGCCAGGAATTCTGGGTATGCCCCTAAGACATGAGGCTAATGGCTCTGATGAGCTGAGTGCAGTCCCAGAGATGTCAAAGATAGCACTCTATAAAGGTGTTTCAAGATGTGAGTTTCTGACTCAGAATCTTTGTATCAATCTTGTCCTCATGTAAATATTATCTATGGGAGGCTGCCTATGAGCATACTAGTGAGCCTGAGCCTGGGGAGGAAAGACAGGTGGAGTCAGGTGGAGAAGTCCCTCATGTATTCTTCTAGGCATAAACTATCATCTGGGGTGATTCATAGCATCACCTGTGGTCACGCATCCACATACGAGATTCCTGTGTCCCACTTTGGACCTATAGCTCTCTCCATGCTCTGAAGATACCACCAGATATCTCCCATCCCCAGTGAATACTGTCTTCTCTCTGGGATGAAAATAAGTCAAGGCTGGGGGTCTACTCTGACCCCTTATCTGGTTTATACACTCGTGTATTTTTCTTTTCATGTCTATTCTTGGATTGTTTCTTACCTGTTAGATGATTCTGTGGCAGAGCTGCCGAGGAATGAAAACAAAGTTGATTCTGGACGTGTCCTACACAAGGCAGGGCTTTCTGCTCTTGGAAATGAGGGGATGAGGGTAGGAAAGTCTTGTGTAGAAGAGATACTGAAAAGAGTTTTGGGAGATGGAAACCTCAGTCCTCTAGAGGGAGGGTCTGTCTTCCTGAGGACCATGCTCTGAGGAAAGGAATGACTGTTTCTCCAGCAGGTTTAAACTCCTCTTTTTTTTTTAGCACCTCAGTTACTGTCTCATGACCTCAGAGAGGAAGAAATAGACTGAGTTCTCTGTCTGTATATTTGCTCTAAGAGTTTCCAATATATCGGGACTTCCCTGGAGGTCCAGTGCTTAAGATTTCGCTTTTCAATGCAGGGAGTGTGGTTTCGATTCCTGATTGGGAAGCTAAGATCCCACATGCCTTGCAGCCAAAAAGCCAAACTGTGAAACAGAAGCCATATTGTAACAAATTCATTAAAGGCTTTAAAAATGGTCCACATAAAAAAATCTTTAAAAAAATAATTTCTGATGTGTGGACATGTATGGATAATGTGAATGCATTTCCCAAACCAAGATGTCTGGTTTGATAAAATATCATAAAAGTTCAGAACAAGAGACAATTGAGAAATATTATTGAAAGATATTACTGAGAGATATTGCATTTGGTGAACATTTTGATGTTTTATGTGGAAAATGCTAACAGGATTTTGAAGCTGATATATCCACCAACTATCCAGAATACCTTTAATTGTAGATTCTGGGATTATCCATTCTTGAAGGGATCATAAGGATTGTATAGTCAAACACTACTCCACAAATAAAGTAACAAAGTAGATAATGTGTGACTTCTCAAAGTTACATAAGAAGTCACTGTTAGATCCAGGATGACACTATCCTGATTCCCAGGGATGGGTTCATTCCACTTACATTTGTTGTTCAGTCACTAAGTGGTATCTGACTCCTTGTGACCCCATGGACTATAGCCCGCCAGGTTCCTCTCTCCTCCAGTGTTTCCTGAAGTTCTCTCTAACTCATGTTCATCAAGTAGGTGATACTATCTAACCATTGCATCTTCTGCTGCGTGTGTGAGTGCTTAGTTGCTTCAGTCATATCTGACTCTTTGAACCATATAGACTGTAGCCCACCAGGCTTCTCTGTCCATGAGGATTCTCCCAGGCAAGAATACTGGAGTGGGTTGCCATGCCCTGCTCCAGGGGATCTTCCCAACCCAAGGATCAAACCCAGGTCTCCTGCATTGCAGGCAGATTCTTTACCATTCTTTACCCTGAGTCACCAGGGAAGCTCCATCATCTGCTCCACCCTTCTCCTTTGCCTTCAGTCTTTCCCAGCATCAGAGTCTTTTCCAGTGAGTCAGCTCTACACATCAGGTGGTAAAAGTGGAGCTTCAGTTTCAGCATCAGTCCTCCCAATGAATATTCAGGGTTGATTTCCTTTAGAATTGACTGGTTTGATCTCCTGGCAGTCCCAGGGACTCTCAAGACTCCACTTGCACGATTTCCACCAAAGATTCTTGACTGTTATTCAAGGACAGAAGAGAAGTGGTCTAAAATTCAATGACAAAAGTAAAGGGCTTCTATGCCTGAAATTCTTCCTGAGATCTCTTTATGTGAAATGAATGAGATGACCATCCCAGTGTCCACCTTCATGTGATCTCTGCAATGGCACAGGCTGCCACATTAAGAATGACCTTGCACTTGGTTATTCACTTTCCTGTTGCCATCTTGAAATGTTTAATAGTTTTTGTATAAGGAGATCTGCATTTTGGATAATAAGGTCCCCAAAATTCTATTTCCCAGAAAATATTCTCTGAGAAGCAAGTAAAAAAGAAGTCTGATTGATCTCTTATAGTTATAGTCTTATTTCCTGGGAAGATGCGCTTGAACCCTTAAAAGCCAGTCCTTCCTGGAAAGACAAAATTTGAGTGAGCCCATATTCAGTTATTCTGTGTATTGCTAGGAAGGATGGAATTAAATCAGATTTCACAGTGGGTACCTTCCTGCAGTTACAACTAGGCATGTATTTTTTGATGCTATGACCTTATTTTCTTAATCACAACAATCTCATAAATTATCAAAAGATTTAGGTGGTTAATCCAAGATGTGACAAAGTAAGAAATACAGTTAAAATGGCAAAACGTTGATATTAAGATATATTTCGATACTCTATAGCTGCTAAATGTCAAGATTACTCTGATAACTATGTTTTCATGGAGGCAGTTTTGGATGAAAGGTGTGAATCCCTTCATCTTTCTTTAAGACCCATGGTAGGACTAATTTCACAATTTTCAGATTCCAATGCAAAATGAAAGTGTGGATTTCCATGTTCAAAAATTATTAAGACATTGAAGTTGGTGACAGTAGAGCTTTAAACCAAGCCCAGGGCCCTTCTGAGCATAGGTGGCATGATTGTGAGTTTGCCCAGATCCACAGAATTTCAGAGCTGGAAGGCCCAATAAACCGTCTTTGCCATAGCAGTGTGAGGGCGGTGGGGTTCCTTGGGAGAAGAAAAACTGTGGAAGTTGAAGCAGCTTTAGCCATTGAAGACTTTCAGAAAAGGCTAGGGTTATCCTTGTAGACCCTTGGGAAGTTGGGATCCGTTCCCTAAGTGTCCTCATGGGATAGATAATAATGGAGTTGTACCTTCTTCTTACCAGTTTCTCTGATTTAGTACTGAGAAAAGTCGAATGCTCAGAATTCTTTTCTCCAGTTTCAGGTCCCAACCATCTATACAGACTGA
>NW_011494853.1:1003281-1004961 GCF_000754665.1 Bison bison bison | reverse complement strand
AGAGATCACAGAAGTTTTTAAGTCTCTGTTACAGATACTTCCTGGACATGGTCTGAGATCAACAGTCTGTATCTAAAATGCTTTTCCTGATGTGTTTTATATCATGCAGAAATGATCTCAATCTGAGTCACCAGGCATGCTGTGTGTTCACTTTGTCCTCCATTCTGATGCCTCTAGAGGGCTCTGTTTCATCTGAGTCATAAACATAACCAGTCCCTAAACTTGCTATTGCAGGCTGGTTTTCACGTTCCTCAAAGAAAGAAGATCTGGGAGAGGAGAAACTCCTGACCGAAGAGTGTGAGTTTGGAAATGAGGATGCTGCGCTTGGAAGCAGTGGAATTCCATTTGAAGAACAAATATGTGTCTACTGAAACTCCTGTTACATTTTGGTCCAAACTAGACGTACAGAAAATATCACTTCATATGTCAATAAAAGGGTAACACTGACTTGTGTCCCATTTTTACATACATTGTCCAATAATAAATACTTCGGTCCTTTTATATCAGTTCCATTATTGAGAAATTTTTGTGAACATCTAGAGACTTTAACACAAACAGCTTTTACAATATTCACCCCCTCACCACTTTCATCCAAATATATATTTTCTTCTCTGGTGTTAAGCCCTAGGTGAGTGATCCATGATCAGACTGAAAGAGATGCTGAATCCAGATCCAGAGTCAGGGTTCTTCTTCTCCCAAGATGACCTCATAGTAACAGCACTTGAATATTCCAGAAATGTTCTATCCTAATTACATCATTTCTTCTTACATAAGTTGGGTTCCCTCCCCACATAGACTCTGGAAAATTGATTTCATGGAGGCAGATGTAGGTTTGACAGAATCTTCTTAGTAAAACTAAATCTAAAAACTTCTCAGAAGCATAATTGAAATAGGAAAGTACAGAAGTCATTTAGAATGTTTTTATGTTAACTTTGTAATTTTGGTTGTGAAGATTCTTAGGCTTCAGCTTTATTTTTCAAACACAATTTTGTCTTTTTATGATTGAGTTACTAGTTATAGGACATAATGTGTGCTACCTGGTTAATTTAAATGAAGAGTATTTCTTTTTTGGCATTTTTAAAATTTATTTTTAATTGGTTAATTGCTATACAAGACAGCGTGTTAAAAACCAGAGACATTACTTTGTCCACAAAGGTCTGTCTAGTCAAGGCTATGGTTTTTCCAGTGGTCATGTATGGATGTGAGAATTGGACTATAAAGAAAGCTGAGCTCAGAAGAATTGATGCTTTTGAACTGTGGTGTTGGAAAAAACTCTAGAGAGTCCCTTGGACCGCAAGGAGATCCAACCAGTCCATCCTAAAGGAGATCAGTCCTGGGTGTTCATTGGAAGGACTAATGTTGAAGCTGAAACTCCAATAGTTTGGCCACTTGATGTGAAGAACTGACTCATTGGAAAAGCCCCTGATGCTGGGAAAGACTGAGGGCAGGAGGAGAGGGGGACAACAGGGGATGACATGGTTGGATGGCATCACTGACTCAATGGACATGGGTTTGGGTGCACCCCGGGAGTTGGAGATGGACAGAGATGCCTGGCGTGCTGTGGTTCATGGGGTCACAAACAGTCAGACACGACCGAGAGACTGAACTGTACAATGTTGTGCTGGTTTCTGTGGTACAACAGCGTGAATCAGCTATATGTACACATATATCCCCTCCCCT
>NW_011494853.1:977804-1003181 GCF_000754665.1 Bison bison bison | reverse complement strand
CCTCCCCATCCCTCCAGGTCAGCACAGAGCTGAGCTCCCTGTGCTATACAGCAGCTTCCCACTATCTATCTATTTTATACATGGTAGTGTATTTATGTCAATTATACTCTCTCAATTCGTCCCACCCTCCCCATCCCCTGCTATGTTCACAAGTCCATCCTGTACATCTGCGTTTCTATTCCTGCCCTGAATATAGGTGCATCTGTACCATGTTTTTTAGATTCCATATGTATGTATTAATAAATGATTTAAATGAAGATTATTTCTCATGTCCTCAAGTATAGTGACCCTTTACAATGTAAATCAATTCAAGTTACCCCATAGTATGGCTAGATTTTAGTTGGGAAAACAACTTTCAGTTCCTTGTTCTCACTTCCTCTAGCTAAAGGAAAAGATCAGAAATGACGAGTCTCTTGGTGGATAAGAAAGGAGCTGGGAGCTGGATTACCATCAGGTTTAGTGGTGATTCACTAGGAACTGGACCATTCTTGTTCCCTCAGAATGTTATAGTCATGGTGAACATGGATAGTCTTTTCAGCTCTTAGCTCATATCCTAGAAGATACTGGTACATGACACTTTGGGAAATGTAAGTTATAAGCAGCTTGTTATAAGCAGCTGTACTCTCTCTATGGGTTTCCCAGGTGGCGCTAGTGGTAAAGAACCCATCTGCCAGTGCAGGAGACATGAGATATGGGTTCAGTCCCTGGGTCAGGAAGATTCCCTGGAGGAGGGCATGGCAACCCACTCCAGTATTCTTGCCTGGAGAATCCCAAGGACAGAGGAGACTGGTGGGCTACACAGTCCATGGGGTCGCAAAGAGTCGGACACAACCGAGTGACTAATATTTTAGATTCAAGCTGTTGTTCAGTCACTCAGTCGTGTCTGACTCTTTGTGACCCCATGGACTACAGCATGCCAGACTTCCCTGTCCTTCACTAACTCCCGGAGTTTGCTCAAACTCATGTCCGTCAAGTCAGTGATGCCATCCAACCATCTCGTCCTCTGTCATCCCCTTCTCCTCCTGCTTTCAATCTTTCCCAGCATCAGGGTCAGCTCTTCTCATCAGGAGGCCTAAGTATTGGAGCTTCAGCCTTAGCATCAGTTCCTCAAGCTAGCAGTACAGATAAGTCAAAAGATAAGCTCTTACAAGAAAAAAGTACCTGCTTTCATCCCCAAATTCCATTCTAATGTGTACCTATCAGTGGAAAGTGGAGAGAATAAGGTCCTTAATTTCTCACTTGCTGTAGAATATGTAATCCTATACAGAATAGGGTCAGACTTGCTCATCTTCTGAGCTTCCTGGAAAAATCATTAGAGTTCACACATCTGCTGAGGACAAATATACCATCTACATAAAACATGTTCAAGTTCTCAAGTCCTTTGACTAATAAGAAATAAAGTGGTTTGAATCATTAGCTTTGCATACTGTACCTAATACTTCTTTAAAAAAAAAGAAGAAGAAGAAGAAAGAAAGAAAATCTTTTTGTACTGGGATATAGCCAATTAACAAAAAATGCTGTGATAGTTTCAAGTGAACAGTGAAGGGACACAGCCATACATATATGTGCATCCATTCTCCCCCAAACTCTCCACCCACTCAGGCTGCTGCATAACATTGAGCAGAATTCCCCATGCTATACAGCAAGCAGGTCCTTGTTGATTATCGATTTTTTAAAAAGCAGTGTTGCACTAGTATTTCTAATAGCACTTGAGTGTCTTTGAGCTATCATACTTCTAACCATGACTTCCTGAAAGTGTTTCTGTTAAAATCTAAATCTTTTTTTTTCTTTTTTTTTTTCTTCTATGCCTCCAATCTTCTCTCTTCCCATTTCACATAATGTGTAGACATTTTGCTTCTTCTTTCTCATCCAAAACATTGGTAAGAAGAGCTTATTTTAGAGTTCCCTGGTTGCCTAGTGGTTAGGATTCTGGACTTCCACTGCTGTGGCCCGGGTTCTATCTCTGGTGGGAAATTGAGATCCTGCAAGTGATAAGGTGTAGCCAAAAAAGAATAAATAAAAAAAAAGAAGCAGCTTACTTTATGTGGTCAACGTCTACTAAATTTTAATGTTAAAGGAGGGAGAGTAGGGGACAGAGCCTGGTGCAAAATGTAAATAAATAACAAATTTGACCTAATCTTAACATCCCAACATTGTTCTCCCCCATTCTCTCTGCTGGAGGGATTTCTCTTGGTTTTTGTTTCCATTTTTCTTGGAGCTAGTGGTAAAGAACCTGCCTGCCTACCAGTGCATGAGACATAAAAGACATGGGTTTGATCCCTGAGTTGGGAAGATCCCCTGGAGGAGGGCATGGCAACCCACTCCAGTATTCTTGCCTGGAGAATCCCATGGACAAAAGAGCCTGGGGGACTACAGTCCAATGGGTGGCAAAGAGCTGGACACTACTGAAGCGACTTGGCACCCTTACTTAGTACACACTCTCTCTTTTTTTGACTTTTCCTAATTTCTTTTTCTTACATGTTTTGAAATGCTTCCCAGAAGTGTTTTGAAAATTGACCCTCCTGCCTCAGGTAAACAGAGGTACTAGGAAAGTAGACCCCAAAAGTCCTCCTTCCAACAAAGAGAAAGAAGAAGAATTATGTCCACTTCAGACTGTATACTTGATTCCTGGACAGGAGATCAGAGAATCAGTTTATCCTTTCAGCTGTCACTGTCTGGCCAGCTTTTGGTTCCCTGATTCTCATATTTAAGGTATCTTTGAGCACAGTTTGATTCCACTAAATAGCATTTGCATATTCTGCCTATCTGGAGGTTAGGCCAGCTTTGTGCTTTGGTCTGGCAGGACTGTCTACCTTTCTGTAAAGGCAGCTGGCAGAATTTAATTAATAGAATAGAAACATATTAGTTAGGAGGTACAGCCAGGAACCTTGTCCATGGAGCAGACTTGCTATAAGGAATGTACTTTCAATTATAGTATTTGGATATTGACACCAATGTACAAATAAATGGATAATAAAACACACACATAGAGTGTTAACTTTTACTATTACCAGGTTGCATACTGGTAAAAAAATCCACCTGCCAATGCAGGAGGTGCAAGAGACACACATTTGATCCCTGAGTTGGAAAGATCCCCTGCAAAAGGACATGGCTACCCACTCCAGTATCCTTGCCTGGGAAATCTCATAGACAGAAGAGCCTGGCAGGCTACAGTCCCTGGGGTTGCAGAGTCGTATGCTACTGAGTTCACACACATACTGTTACCCACAACCCACCTCCTTCTCCTGAATGCAAAAGCAACTGCTGTTTTTTCTTTTGATACAGCAAACTTTCCTTCCTGTTAAATACCACTGTGGTTATAATCACAAATTGGCCTAATGATGAACAGAAAAACATCCTGCACCTTTAGTAATATCTGATTAACAGCAGTGAGAGAAGCCCTGGTGGTCTCTACTTGGCAGACATGTGTGGTGCACTCTCTGTATGTCTATCATTGCTCTGAAAGAGCTACAGAATCTCCTAAACTGGCTGCCTTACCATGGATCATTCATAGAGATAAATGGGTAATTATGATTTTATAAATTTGAACTCTAAACCTTACTGATCATATTCCATTTAGTTTGGCTCAAAAAAAAGACTCATATGTGCATTGTGTTCTCAAATATTTCTTCTTCAGTAGCATCATTTCTTTTATAGGCCACAATACCCTATTCCTGCCAAAATGCTCAACTAACAGAGGCTGCTAACTTCCAAAATCAACTCTGATTTCCAAAATCAATTCTGGAGAAATGACAGAGACAAAAGGGAAATAAGTATCCAAAGAACTGACCACATCAGGGACTTCCCTGGTGGTCCAGTGGTTGAGAATCTGCCTTCCAATCAGGGGACAGAGGTTCAATCCCCTGTCAGGGAACTAAGATCCCATAAGCTGTGGAGGTAATTAAGCCTGGTGGCTGCAACTACTGAGCCCACACACCCACGCTGCAACAAAGACTCAGTGTAGCCAAAAAAAAAAGAATTAAGCATCCCCTGTGTACACTGAACTCAGACTGAACTGATGAGTGGAGAGAGGAGGACTAGGCAGAGGCTGGTGAGTGGCTGCAGTGTGGAAAGAAAGCTGCATGTGGAGCTCTGATCTTGCATTTCCCCCCGTTCATTTTATCACTTGTTTTATAGCCACAGAAATCTGTAGTAGCAACTGAAGCTACTCACTGTGTCCATGACGAATATCGGGCAAGCACAAAAGTGCTACTCAGCTGGGAAGTTAAAATATACAATTAGGAAATCAGTAGGATGAACCTGGATGAAGAACAAGTGGGTAAGTTGGAATATCAATTTCAGTGATTTTCCAAGAAGACAAGAGAAAAAAATAAAGAAGTAGAAAATAAAACTAAAATTGTAAGTGATCCAGAGGACAGGAGTAAAGCACCACCGTATAGTTAAGGGGGGCTTCACAGCCAGCACCAGTGGTGAAGAACCTGCCTGCCAATGCAGGAGACAAAGAGATGCAGGTTCAGTTCCTGAGTGGGGAAGGTCCCCTGGAGGAGGGCATGGCAACCTACTCCAGTATTCTTTCCTGGAGAACCCCGTGGACAGAGGGGCCCGGCAGTCTACAGTCCATGGGGCTACAAAGAGTCAGATGTGACTGAAGAGACAGCACACATACTTAAGAGGATTCCAGGAAAAAAAAAATCAAAAAAACATAAAACTAGAGAGAAGAAAGGAATTTGAAAAACTAATAGATATAAATTGTACAGAATTTTGAAAAATAGGTAAGGTCTCATTTTGAAAGGATTTGTAGATTACCAGTGAAATAATGAAAATATCCACCACACTACATAGAAATTTTTTTAAGTGGCAAAGTAAAATTTTCAGAAAAAAACAGTGCATCATCTGCCCAGAAGTAAGAATCAGATTGACTCTGAAGTTATCGGTAGCAGCATCACATACAAGACAATAAAGCAAAATTTTTAAAAGGATAAGAACACTGAATCTGAAATTGTATGTACAGCTAAAAGTATCAGTCCTAAGTGAGAGAGAAATATGTAAGTCCACAATTATATCAAATACATACATGTATATAATTCTGCCATTAACACAAGAAGAAACAGTGAAACTGTCAGCCACTATTACTCAAAATTGATGAAAGCTTTGTTTAGGAATATACTCAGAAACTTCTGGGTTATAGGGTACAGTAGGTATATAGTTTGCAAATCTCAGCAAGTGATTTTTTTAAGTGGCTTACAAATTTCTACACCTACTGGCATGCTATTGTTGGGCCATTTATGTTCATTCTATTAGAAATATGTTTTCTTATAAGTGTTCAGCTAATCTTCGACAAGGGTACTATGAACACTCAATTAGGAAGCAATTGTCTGTTTAATAAATGGTGTGGGTGGGACTTCTCCGGTGGTCCAGTGGTTAATGCAGGGGTGCAGGTTCAATCCCTGGTCATGGAGCTAAGATCTCACATGCCTCAAGGCCAAAAAACAAACAAAACAAAAAGCAGAAGCAGCATTGCAATAAATTCAATAAATATTTTTTAAATGGTCCACATCAAAAAAAATCTTTTAAAAAATGGTGTTGGTAAAACTTGATATTCACAAGCAAATGAATAGAACAAGATTCCTTTACTATACACCTATACTAAAATTAACTAAAAATGGTTTAAAGGCTCAAATGTATGACCTGAAACTGTAAAAATCCTTGAGGAGAACATATAAAATGATCATTGACTTTGGCCTTGACCTGATGCAATAAATAAAAGTATTTTTTTAAAAACAATATATATATGTATATGTACCAAAGTATCATGTTGTATATCTTAAACTCACACAATGCCATATGTTAATTGTATCTCAACAAATCTGGGGGGGAAATTTCTGAAGAAAATAAAACATGAAGGTATTTTAGTGAGCCAATTTTTGGTACTATACTATTTTCCTATACAATTTCAACATCTTTGTTCCTATATTGTTCTCCTTTAATTACTTATATTTATATTTTGAATCATTAAATAAAACATCAGATTTCAAAACCCCTCTTTGTAAAAAGGATAAGGCAAATGCTATACTGTTTTTTAAAAAGCCTCCTCATTTATGACAATTTAACTTGTCTTTTTCCTGATTTTTTCCTACACAAGGGGCTTTAAACAGACTTTATATGAAAAATGATGAAAAACTGCAGAGTTGTGCATAAGGAGGAAGGAGCTTTATTAGGAAGAGAAATTTGTGCTTGAGTCGATAAATGTTATTTTAGCCTAAATCATCAATCTTTCTGTGTGAAGATGTCAACACAACACAACCATGTAGACTTTATCCTAGTTCAGGTCTTAGGAATTATGAGAGTGAAAAAACATGAACAAACATTGTTTCAGATTTTAAACATAAATTCTTATCTTGATAAGTTTTTTAAAAAACTTAGGCTGGAGAATTTTAATATCTGATACTCAGCCAAAAATTAAGCCAATAAAGGCACAAAGGCATTTTGGTTTCCTGTTTACATGCCTCAGAATCAGGAAGTCAATATGACTTTCAATAGATAATTTCCTTTCAACTGTATTTGCTTGTTATTTTTTCTCTCTAATGGTTCATAAAGTACTCCCTGACTATCATAGTCCATAATGACCCTTGCCTTTTCTGTCTGGGTTTCATTTCCTCAGTTGGATGAGCAGCTGATTTTAGAACTCATTTTTCTTGTCAAATCCAACACTGGCCACATATTTTGTTTTTGTATTCTTAGGTGGTTGATGTCTTTTCTGTTCTGGTCGAGAAATAAAGGGTTTGTGGCCCTTGAGAGAAAACATACATTCATAGCAGATGGAGGTGAGGCATGAAGACTCCTGGAGGTGGTATGTTACAGTCTTGGGAGCTGGCAAAGACTGAACCACATTAACATCTTGCCAGGGGGTCTGCACTGGTCGGTCACCCTAAAGAAGTCTGAGTTCAGACCAGGAATTGAGATCATTGTGTGTATGGGGGAGCAGTGGGAGGGAGCAGTGGTGGGACAATGTTCCCTGTGGCAGGGAAAACCTGTCTTTTATTTGGTCTTTTAAGTTAGACATTATTCTGCTGAATAAGACTGGCTCTAGGGCTGCAAAGTCTAAAGAAATTAGTTTCTTCATTTTGTGATTGGATATGTCGCCAATGCTGTGAGAGGCACATTCTGAATATGAGTGATGAAAATCTACCTCCTCACTGGTCTAACCTGATCATCTAGTATTTTTGATTCACTGGAGTTGTGATGGAAGTGAAGCTTCCTAAGGTTGCCTGCTTCTTTCTAGCAGCTATGGGATGAGGCTTGGCCAATCCTCATCCATGTCTTCATCTCCCATTGTGCCTGAAGCTGTGACGTCATCACCTTCATCACCTAGGAGGCGAGAGAGCTGAGGCACAGGATTCCGTGTCCTCAGACCTCGATGGAGGAAGTTGTACCAGAGGCCAGTTTATCCCCAAATGGTGTTCCTTGGCTCTATGCCCTGTTTTCTATGCTCTTTGTCTTTTTTCTCTTTGTCATGTTTTCTCCTTTTTTACTTGAGATAGACCAACATGTAAAGAAATGTAAGTGTCACAGTGGGCTTTAGGGCACAGGAAAATTATAGTGAGAGAATGTGTGTATGGAGAGAGGAGAAGTTATATATTATAATGTGGGGAACATGAGGGGAAATATCTACTCTTCTGTAATCTCCAAGGCCTCAATGACCCTGGGCTAAAGATCTTAGGATTACAATCTTGTATGTGATAGAAGTACTTGCAGAACATGGGTCAGGACCGGGCTAAGCAGTCCATTCCTGATATACCTGTGAAAGATTAGGAAGTATCTGGGGCCGTGCCTAAGCTTACATAATGCCCAGGTTTAAGGATACAAGGAACCCTGGGGAACTGGGAATATATGATGGAATTTCCAGATGATGTTGTCTGACCCAGCATGCTTTGTCTTAGTCTTACTCAAATGCAGGTTTACTCTGCACAATATTGTCCATAAGGATAAAGAAAATGATGACATGAAGATAGACCATCTAGGAAGTCCAGGTGAGAACCTTTGCCCTTCACCTTTGGGTTCATATGGCCATAGGCTGGCAGTCTAGTTACTCCCATGGTCCATGTGCTAGACAGCTGAGAACACCAAACTCAAATCTGGCCTCAGTGAGACAGTCGCCTCATGTTCAAAATAGGCTTGTTATTTAGGAGCTCCTGTAGGTGAAAAGATTTCTTTTCTCATCTACATTTGGGATGTTCCTCATCTTATCAAGGTTCCCTCTCAAGTGACTCAGTGACTAAGCTACATTTGTTTGTTTGTTTGTTTGTTTTTTATGCTATACAGTGAAAAACAAAGTGCCTCATCTCCAGGCACTTCTTATAAAGTTGTCTTTGTGGTAAGGATAAGTGATAAGATAGATCATAATACAAACACACTGGGGAGACTGAAAGTCCATTTTTCTAGGAGACATTCTGACCACCTATAGACCATAAATCCTGCAGCTTGTGTATGTCAAATGACCTGCCTCTCCAGGAAAGGGTGGTTTCTGTTTTATGGCTCCCTTGTGACATCATTGAGAGATGACATCCTGGATTCTTGGGTTCCCTGAATCCACCATGTCACTCCCTCAATATTAATGTCCCATGTCCTACAGATACTCTGACCAGGTTTCCCTCACACAATATTTAAATGCCTAGTCTGTAAAAAGCTATTGAGTTGCTTTGAGGTAAAATAAAGTAGATCATGGTTTTTAATTGTCAGCAACCAGAATGTCTAGCCCAACACTGCCATTATGTAACGAGAATATATAATTATTGTAGTTGGACATGTTTGGGCTTCCCAGGTGGTTCAGTGGTAAAGAATCCACCTGCCAATGCAGGAGACACAGGAGAAGTGGGTTTGATCCTTGGGTTGGGAAGCTCCCCTGAAGGAGGAAATGGCAACTCACTCTAGTACTCTTCCCTCGAAAATTCCATAGACAGATGAGCCTGGCAGGCTACAGTCCATGAGGTCCCAAAGAGTTAGACATGACTGAGCCATACTGAGCACACACACAATTGGAAAAATTAAAATGAATTGCCCCAAACTTCACATTAAGTCACTGTAACACAGTCATCTGTACAAATGTCTCCACTTCCCTCATCCATGATCCACTTCACTACTGCCACTGTCCTTGAAACCCTTGTCTGCCCTTAGAGTCCAAAGTCAGCACACAAAATTCCCTAAGTGATGTCGAATGAGCAGCTTTGTCTGACATGGTTCCTTTTCCATTGCTGAGTGAAGAAGTGTCTCTCTCATAGAGGGGTACAGGTTTATCAGCTAAGGCTCTCTAAGGGCCTGAGGAAAGTACAGCTATCTTTTCTGATGTTAGAAAATCTGAGTGGGCTTCTATCTCTCTCATACATCAAGTCTGCCCTTTTCAAGACATTTCTGTTATTTCTGTGTCCTCATAAAGGCTGGGTAGATCCTGTGTTCTGTGGTTATACCCGCCTTCCGCCTCCATACTCAGTAACTGATGCATGCACGCTGTGCTTTTGTGTGCTTTTATGACCATATTTCTCAGACTTGAATATTAGTTTCGTGGACTATCTATGGATCTTTGCATTATTTCTGCATGGAAAATCAGTGAGATGCCACAATATGAACATTTTTGTGACATTTCTTACCTTATGATAACCATTGCCCCTAATATACTAGGTTGACCTCCCTTACAAATATATAGTTTCTTGGATTATATGGGGCAGAAATTAATGCAGATTTCTTTAGAAGGCTCATAGAACCTTATGAGAACTGAGGTAGCAAATATCAGCTATAATATCTTTAATTAACAGATTAGAAAGTCATTGCTTTTGCTGTGTAAGGTGAAAAGTTGCGAGCCTTCTGGTGAAGACTGTTTTATAGCTCACGTGGAAACTCCTATTATATAACAATTATTATAAAGTTTGGGATTATCTGCACAGATATTTTAGGAATTGGGACAAGTCACAAGAAAATGGTCAGTCTGTCACTTTGGAATGACAATGACAGTTTTAGAGCTATGCTTTCCTCTCTCCCATTTCTGGTATATTCACCTTGGGAAATAGTCCTTTCTGGTGACAACTTTTCCTCAGACTCTGGGTCGAGTCATAAAGTCCTGTCCTGATATCAATTTCTCAGTTAAATGCTTTCTTATCTACAGTCACCCTCTGTGTTTTTTCAGTCTTCTAACTTTACTGAGGGTTTCAGTGGCTAAATCAAAGATTTCTCTTGGTAAATGTCACATTGCACTTAAAAATATGTGGGCTACTTTCAAATATCTTTTGATAACTGATTTCTAACATAATTCCACAGTGATAAGAGAACAGATTCTATATGATTTCAATACCTTTAGACTATAAAATTTTTACATCTTGTTTTCTGTCCCTGGATATGTTTCCAGTGTCTCTTAGTTTATAGTCTATGGGAACTTGGATAGAATTTATATCCTTCTGTTGTGTGAAAATTGTATAAATCTTAATTATGCTGAATTGTTCATAGTGCTTTTCAGGTCTACTATATCTTTCTATTTCTCTGCATATTCATTCTATTAGCTTTTGAGAGTTTGATATTGAAACTCCAACTAAAAAATCTTTATTTATCTACCTAAAGTTATGTCCTGACATAATGGTTCTGAGTGTTTGACGATGTACAGCAATTTTTACATTCTGCATCTCTTCCATTGTTCCTGCTGTCTAAAATGGATGTTATCATTCTTCTGGGTCACAGGCATCATCAAGTAATTTTCTTATTGTTTCAGGCTGTCCCCTGGAGTCACCAAGGACAGAAGTTCTTGGAGGGAAGGAAAATGAGATGAGAGGAGATCCCCCACTGTTCGTGAGGATAGCAAGAGAGCCCAGGGATTCCGAGACTGAGATCTGTTCCCCTGGACCATCCGTTTGATGAAAGTGGCTAAGGCTGTAAGGAGTCCTATGACATCATATCCTGGATGGGAGAAGTCTTCAGAGACTTTCATTGCCTCTGTTTATACTGGGGAAAAAAGATAATAAATATTGTGAGACTCTCAGAAAAGTTCTGTGCTACCAGGAATTTCTTGTTGAACTTATTCCTTCTTGTACTCAACCACTTTTATTCAACTTAAATCTCAAGCAAATTTTCTGTTTCCAGGCAAAAATCCTAGGTAGATTACTTACACTATCTTATTCTCCTAAAGCAACATATACAGTAATTCTTACAGGGGCAGAAAAGCTCATGGTCCCTGTGAGACTCAGCAGTCACTTAATTCAGGAGCACAGCTGAGGCTTTTCTCTCTCCGTCTAAGATGATCACACTGCAAACTTATCTGAACTTTCTGAAATGTTCTGTCCATGTTGCATTTTTTTCTTTTATCACTGGTATGCTCCTCACCCATCTGAGCGTGGAACACAGTTTCACTGAGATGCAGAGAAGGAATTTCTATAGATCTTTTTTCTACCAGAAGCTTTATGACCCCCAAACATTTCTTCATTATTATCAAGTGAAACTAATTTTTATCTCTCCTCTCCCACATCAGGTTTTCTTTTCATGTAAGTTCCTATACATAATTTTCCTCATCTTTACATATCATGTTTACCCCTCTGTTCTTAACCAAATGCAATATGTTCGTTCTAATGAGTCATTAAGGCATCTACTAGGAATCTCTAGTTGGAAAAGCATATAAAGGTCTGGAGGAGGGTGGGGACAAGAAGGGTGGAGAGAGACAGAGACAGAGAGACATGGAAGGAGGGAAAGGATGAGGGAGAGGTGGACAAAAGAAAGGGGAGGAGGAAGAGATGGAGGAAGGAAACAGAGAAAGAGGGAGGAGTTGAAGGAGGGAAGAATAGAGGAGTGGAAGAGAGAAGAGGAGAGAGATATCTGAACTGAAGATATGGAAAAAATTGTTTTGAGATGAAAGAAGCATGAGATGTTGTTCATGAGATGAAATAAGTAAAAATGTTAAAGAAAAATCTGGTGCTGCCTTTCAGAACAGTTAGGTGAGAAATTTCTACATTGAATGGAAAGTTAAAACAGTCTGGAAAAGTACCTTTATTATCTAATAATTACAATAATTTGTGATAAGGAGTTGCTGAAATCACTATTCACTTTGGTGTTTGTAAAACTGTATGGATGTCTATTAAGATGATATTCAAAATGTCCGTGGGATGTTGGTCTTTTCTGTCTGCATCTGTATTTTGGAGGGTGTGTATCACTTCCTATGTCTGAATATTCTTTCTCTTCATAGGTGCTTCTGCAGTTTCTGGGAACACATTTCTTCTTTTTTTATTTTCTATTTTATTTTTATTTTCTTTTTAATAAGTTATTTATTAAATTTGATTTTTTTAATAGCTTGTTTTTTAAAGTTTTAAATAATTTTTTTTTTCTTTATCTCTAGGCCTGTGCATGTCTTTTCTAGTTCTGTTTCCAAAGTTTCTGATAATTTTTTAGTATAATTTCTTTTGGGCTTTCCTCGTGGGTCAGTGGTAAAGAACCCATCTGCCAATTCAGGAAACGAGGGTTTGGTCCCTGGGTTGGGAAGATCCCCTGGAGTAGGAAATGGCACCCCACTCTAGTATTCTTGCCTGGGAAATCCCATGGACAGAAGAGCCTGGAGGGCTACAGTTCGTGAAGTCACAAAAGAGTCATACCTGACATATCAACTAAACATTAGGTTAATTTCTTTCTCTCTCTCTTTCTCGTTGATCTATATGCCCAACAAATTCCTTCCAAATGTTTTATTTTATTCCTTGTTTTAATATTCATGTTTCAATATTTTGGAATGAGAGGATACAACTCTAAAACCTGGTTGCCTGCTCCTGAAATGTAATTCTTCTAAGAGTTAAGTGAATTCCCAGAGACCTAGGGTTCTAAAATCAGATAGCCCTGTAAGTACTTAGTGCAGGAAGTGGTCTACTACAGGAAATTGTGTGCTTACAAAATCCTCATCAGGAAGCTTCAAAAAAACCCCAGGAAACCACTTCTAAAGAATGCTGCAACACCAAGGCTAGCAATTTTCAGGCAAATGCAAACACTCCTGCAAAACTAAATCTCCCCTAAATGGGAGAATCTATCATTGGAATTTAGCTCAGCTTCCTCCTGTAAGGGTTTATGGGAAATGTAGTTCTCAGTTTTCCAGCCCTGGCCATTTAGAGCATCTAAAGAGCCAGAAACAGTAAGCAATTGATAAAAGGAAATGCAGCTCTGATGCCTATATAGTGCAAAGGGGAGCTCTCTGCTTACCTTTGGCAGAAAATCTAGTCACAGCACAGGATTCCTCTAGCTACTTCTATCTCTTTTCTTCACAGGGATTCTTCAGAGTGCTGGGGCAAGAGGGCTAAACACATCACATACTATGCTGAGAGTTCATCCTTTTAGAAGACAATTCCAATGGAAACCAGCCTCTTATCTTATCTTTCTAAAACATACTACAATTGCAATAGTTTTCCATTTGTTTTCTCCAAATTTTGGTTACTGAAAATTCCATATCTTCATGTGTGGGGCACCAACATTCTAGACTTAATTTTATTCCCAGGAAGTTATTGCTTTTCAAAAATGCTCCCTGGCAAGGAATATGCCTGATATATTTATTTAAAAATACACATTTTTACCCAGTCTCTGGGACCTAAATTTCGGGTCCACAATCCCTGCCCTAGATAGTTAAAAATATCAAACATCATGCACAAAGGTAACCCCAGTGGGACCACTAGCTCATGTTATGCATGGGACTTCCCCTTCCTCTCAGCTAAGCCTGAGCCTTCTCTTTGGGAAGAACATTTATCAAGCTTATGGTTCATTCTGAGCTCTCATGAGTTCCTGTAAATGGAAATGTGTCTCCTTTTTGCTGTTTCTGTGATGTTCCTCTTTCTATTAAAAGTGCCTTTCAACTGACTCTGGTAAAATCTTCATATTACATGCTAAACAGTAAAAGGAAAGGGACCATGAATCTTTTCCGGTCAGTGGTTATGAATTTGATTTTGAAATAGGAATATGGATGAAAGGACCCAAGCATTTGTAGAGATGAGATAAGCAATACACGTTTAGTAGAAACTGTACTTCCAATTTGGGATTTTGATTTTTTCCTGGGCTGGTGATACGCTGTCAGTTACTCTCATTGTGCTGGGCAGTGGCAGGAATGAAACACATCCTCCAGCCAGTCACACCACCACAAAGGTGGACAACCATTCTGCACCCAGCCAACCACTCCAATTTCAACACTATAAAATAGACTTTGTGTTAGATGATTTGACCTAACTGTAGGCTCATGTAAGTGTTCTGAGAACATTTAAAGAAAGCTAGGCTAAACCACCATGTTCAGAGATTTAGGAGTATTAAATGCATTTCTATTCAGGACAATTTCAATTTACCAATGGGTTTATCAGGAGGTTAATACATTGAAGGGCTTCCCAGGTGGCTCAGTGGTACAGAATCCACCTGCCAGTGCAGGAGATGCAGGAGACAAGGGCTCGATCCCTGAGTCTGGAAGATCCCCTGGATAAGGAAATGGCACCCACTCAAGTATTATTGCCTGGAAAATTCCATGTACAGGGGAGCCTGGTGAGCTTCAGTCCATGGGTTCATAGAGTCAGACACTACTGATCAACTGAGCACACGTGCACACACACACACACACACACTCAAGGCCATTGAAAGCTGAGGAAGATCTGCCTTTGAAATTGACAAGAGATACAAAAGAAATTGAAAATGAGCCAAATGTCATGATTCTACAAGATAGTTGCTTTGAAGCCCTAAGTGCTAGAAAAGGGTGCATACAGTACTCAAAATCAAATTGCATCTAACGCTTGGATATTCAACAAGTTAATAGACTCTAAACAGCCTTCAATCACTATCAGTTCAGTTCAGTTCACTCAGTCATGTCCAACTCTTTGTGACCCCATGGACTGCAGCATGCCAGGCTTCCCTGTCCATCATCAACTTCTGGAGCTTGCTCAAACTCATGTCCATCGAGTCAGTGATGCCATCCAACCATCTTATCCTCTGTCGTCCCCTTCTCTTCCTGCCTTCAATCTTTCCCAGCATCAGGGTCTTTTCCAATAAGTCAGTTCTTCACATCAGGTGACCAAAGTATTGGAGTTTCAGCATCAGCCCTTCCAATGAATATTCAGGACTGATTTCCTTTAGGATTGACTGGTTGGATCTCCTTGCAGTCCAAGGGACTCTCAAGTGTCTTTTCCAAAACAACAGTTCAAAAGCATCAGTTCACTCTAAGTCTTTCTTTACATGTTATCCTGTCCTTATGTTAATATGTTACATCGGTAAGTGATTTTTAGTAACATACAAACTTTCATTATAAGGTGTATATATATATATATATACATATATATATGACATAATTGATGCATTCATTTCAGCTTAGTTATGCTGCCCTAAAACATGAGATTTTTGTACCCCTACCAGGATTTCCTGTGCAATTTTTGTGACCAGAATTACAGTGACAGAAAGCAATGAAAGAACTCATGAGAGTCATGTGTTGTAAACAGAACCATACGTTATTAACAAGCCCTTCAATAATCATTCTCTTTCCTTTCCCTGAAAAGTTTCCCAGGTGGCTCAGTGGTAAAGAATCTGCCTGCAGTGCAGGAGACACAGGAGACGGGTTCAATCCCTGGGCCAGGAAGATCCCCTGGAGAAGGAAATGGCAACCCACTCCAGTATTCTTGCCTGGAGAATCCCACAGACAGAGAGCCTGGTGGGCTTACAGTCATAGGGTCACAAAGAGTCGGACACAACTGAAATGATTTAGCGCACAGCACAGTAAGAAGAAAATTACTTTTTAAACCAAACTAGAAAAAGATATATGGAAATAAGAACACTGTCAGATGAAAAAACATCATATTATATTTATGAAACTCTAAAAGTGAGAAAGCTCATTCAGAAATTCTTAGAATCAAAAATAAGGAGTTAAGACAAATTCAAATCAGCAATATTCTTTTTTACTTAATACCCTTGAAAATCTTATCTACAACTTTTTAGTCATCACATTCACCAAATTAATTTTTTTTTAATTCAGCAGCAGTCTTTTGAATACCAGGAGACAAAGGACTGTATTGTGATCTTCAGTGTTGATCCTTGCTCACTCAATAGTCCAGGTCTTCTTCAAGCTGGCTGAACTAAAGACACAAATAGAATAATGTTACTTTTCTCTTCATATGCACATGCACACATGTAGAAGAATTACATTATAATTTAATACAATGTATTATATTACCTCTGTCTCTCTCTCACATACACACACTCATTTGCTCACTTACTCACATATATTAAAAACCATACTACTTTCCTAAACAGAAAACTTAAATGCAATGATCTTCAAACTTCAGTGTGCTTAAAAATTATTTCTACTCCAGAGAACTACAGTACAGAAAGGCTATTTTGAAATGCACCCTAGTGTGACTCTGAAGCAGTGACTTAGTAGTGATTACTCTTTAAGGAAAAAGTAGCTTGTTATCTATTATTTATTTATTATTTGTTATTATTTATCTATGAGATAAATATCATTTATCAGAATAATACTCATATGTTTGACATTACTAACCAAAAGTCATTCATAGTCCTCAGTTTACAATCTGTTAGAATTGTTAATTGTTTCTTTACTTGTACACACATGACAGTTTTACAAATGTTCAGTAACATGAACACAAAAATGGAATGATGTTATTAAATTTTGAGCATGATTTTTTCTTTTTTAGCTGGCTGCACCACAATTTTTCCAGCCACTACTACCCCACTGATTGGCATTCACTTTGTTTCTAGCTTTGGGGCGGTACTAAAAAGACTGCTAAAAGGAATTCTTGTATATTTGTTCTTATATATTAATAGCTTTATCTGTATGAAAGAAATTTTTAGGGGTAGATTGTTGGGTCAAAAGATCTTAGAAGCATATTTTTTTTTCAAATTAATAAAAGTTTCTAAGTTTCTCTCTCATAAGGCTACTACACATCTTGTTTCCAACAGCAACATTTGAAGTTACATTTTCCTCTGTATTCCCACCAACAAGAAATGCTGGCGCTGCTTTAAGTTTTTGTTGGTCTGATTTATATAAAGAATAGCTCATTGTTAATCATACTTTGAATTACCCAGACATATTGTGAGCATTTTAAAATTATTTAATAAGCGATTTATAATTCACTTTGTGAGAACTGCTTTTTTCATATCTTTGCCAAATGATTTATTACATGCTTTGTCTTAACAATTGCTTTTTATATATGCTGCTGCTTAGTTGCTAAGTCGTGTCCGACTCTTCACAACCACATGGACTGTAGCCTGCCATGCTCCTCTGTCCATGGGATTTCCCAGGCAAGAATACTGGAGTGGGTTGCCATTTCTTTCTCCAGGGGATCTTCCCGACCCAGGGATTAACTCGAGTCTCCTGCTTAGCAGGTGGATTCTCTACTACTGAGCCACCTGAGAAGCCTTTTATATATATAGTATGATACTATATATATAGTATACATATATTAACACTTCATCCTGTATACAGTTTGTGACAACTCTATGTTTATGTGTCTATAAGCATGATATTAACATTTTACATTTACATACTTTTAAGAAGTCTAACTTTTATTCTTTGTCTCTGTATTTCTCATATGCCATATAAAATATCTCTACAAAAACTCATACTTCTGCCATATATCATTCCAGAGGAATAGTCCTCCCAAAATTGTTTAACAAAATAGAAAATGTACCCACTAATTCATTTCACCATCTTTTCTTTTTTATCTATAACAACAAATTTCTTGCCTTATTCACTTTTTTCTTTTGTTCCATTTTTCTTATGAAAACAAATTATAAAAGCAAATCTGATTATATCTTGCCTGAACTTAATCTTCCAAAGCCTACCACCTCCCCAACAGTCCCTGAAATAAAATATGAACAGGAAATACAACAGATAAGACCATTTGTTATTGGGCTCTATGAAGCCTTTCCTGTCTAGACACTCATCACATCCCTCCCCTGACATGGCCTCTCTGTACACCCACACAGAAACTGTGAGTTCTTTCATCAAATAGCCATGTCTTTGTCAATAGCATATTTTACCTCTGCATCTTCAGTGCTCAGGACACCACTTGACACCAAACATACTTTCAATATGTTTTTGAATGAAAGCTTACCACTCCCCAAACGTGTGATTCTCTTTTATGCCACATTTTAAAATTTATTTTTATTGGAATATAGTTGTTTTACAATGTTGTGTTTGTTTCTATTGTACAGTGAATCAGCTTTATGTATACACATATCCCCCCCCCCTTTTTTTTGGATTTCCTTCCCATTTAGGTCACCACAGAGCACTGAGCAGAGTTCCCTGTGCTATACAGTCAGTTCTCATTATCCACTTTATACATGGTAACAATAGTGTATATAGGTTAATCCCAATTTCCCAATTCATCCCACCCTCCTTTCCCTGCTCCCCACCCCATGCCACACTTTGTACATGCCATGTTCTTTCCCTAGAATGGCCCATCTTTCAGTCACCAGATATTAACCTTGATCATCACATCTTCACGATCTCTCCAAACTCTTAGGCAAGCTTTCCATACGCCTATAGTATCTTTTACTATCTTTATCCTAGCATGCATTATACACTTGCAGACACGTCTTGTCTCTTTTCTGAAATGATTCATAATATTTTTAGAAGAGTTATTCATATTTACTTCCCCAGCTTCTCCTTAGTAACATAATAAACCACTGTTATTGCTTAAGATATATGTAACTAAGGGATGGACAAGGGTCATTTATAAAAATGTGTTGCAGGGACTTCCATGGTGGCACAGTGGATAAGAATCCGCCTGTCCATGCAGGGGACATGGGTTCCATCCCTAATCTGGGAAGATCCCACATGCCATGGAGCAGCTAAGCCCACATGCCACAAACACCGAGCCCGCATGCTGCAACTACTGAAGCCCATCCTAAAGCCTGAGCTCTGCAACAAGAGAAGCCGCAGTGAGAAGCTGTGTACTGCAGTGAAGAGTAGCCCCCACTTCCGGCAACTAGAGAAAGCCTGCGCAAAGCACTGAAGACTCAGCACAGCAAAAATACATGAATAAATAAAATTAATTTCTTATAAAACTGTTGCATATTCTGAATATGGATATACATACAAACATAAACATATATGGCATACATATGTATACACATTCTTTCTTTCTTCTTAATACCAGAGGCATTCTCAAAAGGAATGTAACTGCTTTGAACAACGAATAAATTCTTCTTACCTCACCAGGTTACAATTCCCTTTCTCTTTTTCATTGTACGTCAACATGATCTCCTTTTTCATCCAAAAATAGGAAGAGATTTAGACACAGAAATTAGTCCAGCATCATTAAAACCATCTTACCCATTGGAATTTTCTGAAAGGAAGAAAATAATTACTGGGAAATAAATCAGACCTCCCCTCATGTGCCTCGGAAGCTCTTTGAACATTTTAAAACACTGTTCACAATTAGGAAGGCAAACAGTGTCAATTAAGAGGCACAGAAAGTCTTTCCCATGTCTTATATATATTTCTTTGAGTTTGGGCAAATACCAACTCCTTTGCACTGAAGAATTGAGGCAGATCCCTCTAAGATGGTAAGGAATATTGAGAAGGCATTGAGTCTTCATAAAGTGGATATTGGGTTTTTTAAAGGTTTATTATTATTGTACTGTATTGTATTGCATTGTATTTTTTAGCCACAGGGCATGCAAGATATTAGTTCTGGGATCGAACACATGCCCCCTGCTGTGGAAATACAGAGTCTTAACCACTGGACCACCAGGGAAGTCCTTGGGATATTTTTTACAACCCAACAGAGTTATGCCTCCTAGAGGCAGAATTGGTGCTCTGGTGCTAAACAGAAATCAGAGAATAAAGAAAGAAGCTTAATGTAATGGGAAATAAGGCTAGTCCCATGAATAGGAATGGCTTCTGATGGGACAAAGACACAGAAAGCTTAAACTTTCAGAAACATGTAAGTTAGAGAAAGGATCGTAGCAGAAAGTGGAAATGGAAGAAATTATGAAAGAGATATGGAATGTTTAATCTTTCGAAGATTAGTTTCTGTTTTAATATAAAGATGTGCAAGTCATAATATCCTACAATGTAGTTCCTCTGTCAGAAATCATCATGGATCTCTTAGCCAGAGGTCTTCATGATTGTAATTTCTAGGAATAATGAATACCTAGTCATTATTAAATATTCAATAATGAATATTTCTAAGAATAATGCTTAGTTCTTTCCTGCTTTTCTTCCTTTTGTGCATCACAGGCTTCTTATTATGTTTGAGGTTTCTTTTCACTACTATGTCAAGTAGAATGCCTCTCAGCCTCAGCTGCAGTTACCAATCTGAACCCCAGGGCTACGGACCCTCTAAGAACCCACAGACCTGAGGAATTATATAGGTCCAGATCATCTGCTTTTAGGCAAGAATTCATCTCCCGGTATTGAATTTCGTGGACAGAGTTCTCTCCTCTTGAGGAAACTGACAAAAGAGGTCATAGGTTAGGAGTCAGGGGGGCATAATAAAACTTTCCCTCCCTCTGTGTGCTTTTTCTCAGCAGTGCAAGCACACCCAATCATCACCTAAGCCCTTGTCCTGTTTCCATTCTATTCTACTACCAAGCTTCACCCTTGTGAAGCCACAAACACAAATGCAATAGCAATGAAACTAAACCAGGTATCCCATTGCCATCTTATTACTACCCAGTTTCTTCTCCCAAGGCAGCCAGCATTCTTCCATAATTCACTGGAGATTCATCTAAAATCTTTATAAAACTTATCCTTTCCTGCTCATTCTCACTATAAAGTCTTTTTCATCTTTCATCTCAACTATTTCAAAATCCTATCTTTGTCAATAATGTAGTTCTCTTTCAGCCCCTCAGATGTCCAAACAGAACTTTCTAAGAGCCCGCCTGACTACTCTGTCCACTATACCATACTCTTTAATGACTATTAATCTTCTTACTGGAAAATACAGAACTTCACTACTTGTTTCTTCCCCTTTCTTCAGCCTCATCAGGAACTTCTGTCCTTGAACTCACGTTTTACTTACCCCGACAAAAACACCAAATGTGCCATCTTTAAGCTTCTCTACACTCGTAAATATTTTTTTCTCTCCCTGAAATGCACTCACTAAGTTCTTTGCTCTATATCTTCAAAATTTGTCTCAAAATCTTCTAGAAGCCTCCAATACTCCTTTTTCAGTTAATTAATGTATTTTCTGGGCCCCCTTTGTTCTTTATTCATGTTACTATATAATTATACATTGCAACTTATTTGTTTACATATATTTCTCTTTCGCTAGGCTGGAAATTACACAAAGACAAGAACATTGGAATATCCATGTCTGAGTCATCTTCAGAACTTAGCATGTTGCTTAACAGAACAGTAAATTTAGTAATAAGTATCGGAGAAGGCAATGGCGCCCCACTCCAGTACTCTTGCCTGGAAAATCCCATGGATGGAAGAGCCTGGAGGGCTGCAGTCCATGGGGTCGCTGAGGGTCGGACACGACCGAGCGACTTCACTTTTCACTTTTCACTTTCATGCACTGGGGAAGGAAATGGCAACCCACTCCAGTGATCTTGCCTGGAGAATCCCAGGGAGGGGGGAGCCTGTTGGGCTGCCGTCTATGGGGTCGCACAGAGTCGGACAAGACTAAAGTGACTTAGCAGCATAGAGTAAGAGCAAACAAATGTTTGGGCAATAAAGGATTCATCATGCATCACACAAGCATACTCATTCTAAATGATCGATTCTATAACATCCAGTTAAAGATGTAGATAGACTATTTGCTGTTGTTTTTAGTTGCTAAGTTGTACCTGACTCTTGCAACTCCATGGACTATAGCCCACTAGGCTCCTCTGTCCATTGAGTTTTCCAGGCAAGAATATTGGAGTGGATTGTGTTTCCCTCTCCAGGAGATCTTCCTGACCCAGGGACTGAACCCTCATCTCCTGCATTGGCAGGTGGATTCTTTACCACTGAGCCACCAGGGAAGCCCATAGCTACATTATAATAATCATCAATACAAGCAGTACCCCTTTTCTTCTCTGAATTTTTGTTTCTTCTTTTGGGGAAACTGCTTAAATCTCTTCTAGGTTTCCTCTTTGTGGCCATTTGATACTTGAGTCTAATTTTTGTTGTTGTTGTATTATTCCAAGAAATTTTTTATGCCATAGAAATGTTAGAGACACGATAATTTGGCTCAGACCTGCAAGCCGCTGTCTCTGTCTTCGCCTCTGAATCCACAAGAGGGTTGCGATGAGAAAGGCCAACAGAATGACCCCAAGGATTCCAAGTGCAACAGTGGATGAGTGACCTGAGCACAGGGAAACACCACAAGAGGTAATAACACCTTAGTTAAAAGACCTGGGTCCCCAGTTACTATCCCTTTTCTAGGTCAACTACAGGATTGCTGAAATGAATTTCAGCTTCTTAGAGCTTCTGACCCAGAACATCTTAAAAAGAGGGATTCTAAATAATGCAGACAACCAGTCCCATCCTCAGAAACCCCTTGATATACCTGCGGCCTTTACTGATCCTTTGCTCTCTGCAATTTCTGTAGGAGAAAAGAGGAGAGACTCAATTCTGGCAGTTACATACGAACAGTTACATCTGTTTCCTGTCTGGGGATTTAGCCTCTCAATCAAGTAAACTACTTCTTCCCACCCAAAATTAGAGACCCCTAGTTTTTCCTCCCTCTGCACACGGACACATGTAAGCTAAATGCTTTTCCTCGGTGAAAGTCGCTCAGGCGTGTCTGACTCTCTACGACCCCACGGACTGTAGACCGCCAGGCTCCTCTGTCCAAGGAATTCTCCAGGCAGGAATACTGGAGTGGGTTGCCCTTCCCAACCCGGGGATAGAATCCAGGTGTCCGACATTGAAGGCGGATTCTTTACCGTCTGAAGACCAATGTGTAACACGAAGGATTCTCTCCCCACCAGGTCGCTGGGTTGGTACTTCCGGTCCTTACACAATGCACTTCCTCGCCCACCCTCTCCTCATTGCCACGCCGGAGATTCCAGACCCCTTGCGCTCACCTGAGCACTTCACAGAGGCATCCTCCTTGTGCCCGCAGTCACTGTGTCCCCAGGATCTGGCAGGACAATCCCACAGGGAGGACTCATTGCCCTTGCACTTCACTTCATTGAGCCATATGGGCCCAGTTCCCTGGCCGAACGCTGCCTCTTTTCCTGCCTCCAGAGCTAAGCCACAGCCCAGCTGGCGACACACCACCTGGGCATCGTTAAGGTCCCAGGAGTCGTCACACACTGTGCCCCAGGAACCTCCGTGCCAGACCTCCACGCGTCCAGAACAATTAGTGGTTCCTTCCTGAAGCCTTATTTTATCTGAAAAATCAGAGACATCTTGATCATTTCTGAGACGATAAAAGCTCCCAGGAGGTCACAGGAGAAAAGAAAAATTTGAAACTCTTTAAAAATCTGTTTTAAAAGATTTTTTAAAAATCTGTTTGCTTATTGAATGTGCATTTGGAATTTTACAACATTCATCTTTCATGGAAGTCCATGTCCTTCCAACAAACTGGGTATATTAAATATTTCATCCTGGACATTAGAACGTTAGTGTGACTTAGTAAATGTCAATGAGATAAAGTTAGCATTGTAAATGTATTAGGGTCAAAACTTTTGTTCCATAATTATACACAAATGAACTTTTTGGCCAACTCAGTATAAATCCTCTCAAACTGCCAGATAAATAGAAATCTTCTTCTGGTTTAAAAAGGTGTAGAACAGGGAAATAATTCAGGATTGATCTTTCTGACTGCTTCTCTCCTTACATTGAGTGTAACAAGATATTATTTGAAAGAAAAATGGAGCAACTCAATAGTCAAATACTGAATTATATATTCTCTGATCCTAATTTGTTCACAGAGAAAGCACAACTGAATAAAACTTTTGAGAAGGCCATCAGAGTATGATCATCTTTGAGAAAATGGTCACTGATCCTGAATATCCAAAGGCCAAATTAAATAAAATCAGTTACGTCATCCAGGTAGAATAACCTGGATGTTATTAACCAGGTTAACCAGTTAACCAGGTTAACCAAACCTTACTCATTCTCACTGAGTTAGATCAGGAGATGAGAGTGGAGCAACAGAATGAGATTGTCATACAGGCGCACAGATACTCACCAGCACATGTGATCCAGGTCTCCTCTGAGGGGCTGGCCAGTCTCCTCTTCCACGGAGATGATGGGCACTGCCATAAGGTTTCAGGTCCCTTAGGACACCGGACATTGTCCACCCACATGTACCTGTTCTCCACCTCGTCTGAAGGTGCTGGTCTGATACTCCCTTTGTCAGTACAGCCGAGCTGCCTGCATACCACCCCCACCGTGGTTGCAGACATGTCGCTCTTGCCCACGCTGCCCCAAGCTCCGTTGTAAAAAACTTCCAGGCGCCCTGCACAGGTCTCGCTGCTGCTGTCACTGATGAGTCTGAGAGACATGAACTCTGGGGTGAAATAAATAGCAGTTTTGCCTCTTTCCTGAAGATCTAGAGGACTCTCTTCATTTACTCTGATGTGTGCATGTTTTAAAAAATAGGTCAGTGTGCTTCCCTGGTGGCTCAGACGGTAAGAATCTGCCTGTAGTGCAGGAGACTGGGGTTCAGTCCCTGGATTGGGAAGATCTCCTGGAGAAGGCAATGGCTACCTACTCCAATATTTTTGCCTGAGAATTCCATGGACAAAGGAGCCTGGCTGGGTACAGTCCATAGAGTTGCAAAGAGGTGGGCATGACTGAGCAAGTAACACTAACATGATCTAACAGGATATGCCATTATTAGAAATTATTTGGTAACTTCTTGATGATTTGGTACAGTCAGCAAAAACAAGACCAAGAGCTGAACTGTGGCTCAGATCATGAACTTCTTATTGCCAAATTCAGACTGAAATTGAAGAAAGTAGGGAAAACCACTAGACCATTCAGGTATGACCTAAATCAAATCCCTTATGATTATACAGTGGAAGTAAGAAATAGATTTAAGGGACTAGATCTGATAGAGTGCCTGATGAACTATGGACAGAAGTTCATGACCTTGTACAGGAGACAGGGATCAAGACCTTTCCCATGGAAAAGAAATGCAAAAAAGCAAAATAGTTGTCTGAGGAGGCCTTACAAATAGCTGTGGAAAGAACAGAAGTGAAAAGCAAAGGAGAAAAGGAAAGATATAAGCATCTAAATACAGAGTTCCAAAGAATAGCAAGGAGAGATAAGAAAGCCTTCCTCAGTGATTAATGCAAAGAAATAGAGGAAAACAACAAGAATAGGAAAGACTAGAGATCTCTTCAAGAAAATTAGAGATACCAAGGGAACATTTCATGCAAAGATGGGCTCAATAAAGGACAGAAATGCTATGGACCTAACAGAAGCAGAAGATATTAAGAAGAGGTGGCAGGAATACACAGAAGAACTAGTACAAAAAAAAA
>NW_011494853.1:977317-977704 GCF_000754665.1 Bison bison bison | reverse complement strand
GAAACTATCATTAGAACATACTCAGTATCAATTTGTCTCCAAGGAGACAAATAATAACCAATATAATTACTAGATGGTTTACCCTGAATTGTTGCAAGAGTGTGTTTGCTATGACCAGTGCGTTCTCTTGGCAAAACTCTATTAGCCTCTGCACTGCTTCATTCCGTATTCCAAGGCCAAATTTGCCTGTTACCCCAGGTGTTTCTTGACTTCCTACTTTTGCATTCCAGTCCCCTATAATGAAAAGGACATCTTTTTGGGTGTTAGTTCTAAAAGGTCTTTTGGCCTTCTGAGAACCATTCAACTTCAGCTTCTTCAGCTTTACTGGTTGGGGCATAGACTTGGATTACCGTGATATTGAATGGTTTGCATTGGAAACGAACAGAG
>NW_011494853.1:968201-977119 GCF_000754665.1 Bison bison bison | reverse complement strand
GAATCAAGATTGCCAGGAGAAATATCAATAACCTCAGATATGCAGATGACATCACCCTTATGGCAGAAAGTGAAAAGGAACTAAAAAGCCTCTTGATGAAAGTGAAAGAGGAGAGTGAAAAAGTTGGCTTAAAACTCAACATTCAGAAAACGAAGATCATGGTATCTGGTCCCATCACTTCATGGGAAATAGATGGGGAAACAATCGAAACTGTGTCAGACTTTATTTTGGGGGGCTCCAAAATCACTGCAGATGGTGATTGCAGCCATGAAATTAAAAGACACTTACTCCCTGGAAGGAAAGTTATGACCAACCTAGATAGCATATTCAAAAGCAGACATTACTTTGTCAACAAAGGTCTGTTTAGTCAAGGCTATGGTTTTTCCAGTGGTCATGTATGGATGTGAGAGTTGGACTGTGAAGAAAGCTGAGCGCTGAAGAATTGATGCTTTTGAACTATGGTGTTGGAGAAGACTCTTGAGAGTCCCTTGGACTGCAAGGAGATCCAACCAGTCCATCCTAAAGGAGACCAGTCCTGGGTGTTCATTGGAAGGACTGATGCTGAGGCTGAAACTCCAATACTTTGGCCTCCTCATGCGAATAATTTTCTCATTGGAAAAGACCCTGATGCTGGGAGGGATTGGGGGCAGGACGAGAAGGGGACGACAGAGGATGAGATGGCTGGATGGCACCACCGACTCAATTCTGAGTGAACTCCGGGAGTTGGTGATGGACAGGGAGGCCTGGCGTTCTGGGATTTATGGGGTCGCAAAGAGTCGGACACGACTGAGCAACTGAACTGGACTGAACTGATGATTTTGTAGATTTTCTTAAAATATTTGTTCTATAAATACTTTCAGGTTTTCTAATCTTGGATTTTGTAATTAGGGACCTTTAAAATGCCAACAGTGACTCTAAGTTGACATCTAAACCTCAATCAAAAGTTTACTCAGAGCCTTTTATGAATTACACAGTTTGGGTTTTTTCTCTCTAAATTATGGTAATTTTGACTTTGTAACCCTGATCTGTTCATTTTTGGACAATTGTCCTTGACAGTTAAAATTTAGTGAGATACTCAGACACTCAAACCAATGTTTTGCATGCATTACCTTAAAATACAATAGTTCCCTTTCTGACACTTTGAAAAGTGAAAGTGAAAGTTGCTCAGTTGTGTCGGACTCTGTGTGACCTTAGAGACTATACAGACCAGAATACTGAAGTGGGTAACCTATCCCTTCTCCAGGGAATCTTCCTGACCCAAGAATCAAACCGGGGTCTCCTGCACTGCAAATGGATTCTTCACCAGCTGAGCTAGTTTTGTTTTGTATATCCTCTACCATATTTATGTCATGTTAAATGTGAGAGCAAAATCACATCTGGCATTTAGAATTTTTCATTTTGCTAAGTCATAGCACCATTTTCCCCCCAATACATTACAACTGAGTACATTTTTCTAGTTCACAGTGCTTTCCAATATCTTATCGTGTATACAAAACAAGAGCGGTATCTCATTGTGATTCTTTGTCTGTCATAAAAAATTACTTGGGCATGGCGGTCTTTTTATCTGTAGAACGTGGTACCAAATGTATTTCTTTTTTTCCTTTAAAAAAAAGAAAAGTTTTATTTATTTTTGGCTATCCTGAGTCTTTATTGCTGCACATGGGCTTTGTGTGGTTGCAATGAGCTGGGGCTACTCTCTAGTTGCAGTGTGTGGGCTTCTAATTTTGGTGGCTTCTCTTGTTGAGGGGCATGGGCTTTAGAGGGTGGGCTCAGTAGTTGTGGTGCATGGGCTTAGTTGCCCTGTAGATGTGGAATCTTTTCAGACAAGAGATCAAACCCATGTCTCCTACACTGGCAGGCATATTTTCAACCACTGGACCACCAGGGAAGTCCTCTTCTTGTCATTTTTAATCTACTTTATTAATACAGTAATCATTGTGTGGTACACTGAATCCTTAACCAACATCCAGCACCCTATATGTTTATAAAAGAATTTCTCATTATTAGTTTTACTGTCATTTTCATGACGTGCAAACTCACTTCTGAGTTTTCCTCTTTCTGATATCATACTACATACTACCTTGCACGTGTGTGTCTGTGTGCTTAGTTACTCGGTCATGTCTGACTCTGCAGTCATGGACTATAGCCCACCAGGCTCCTCTATCCATGAGATTCTTCAGGCAAGAATATTGGAATGGGTAGACATTCCCTTCTCCAGGGAAACTTCCCCACCCAGGGATCAAACCCAGGTTTCTTGCATCTTTACTGACTGAGCCACCAGAGAAGCCCACTTTGCACATGAGGTAGCACTAATGCATCAGATCCACACTTCTGGCAGCCTGAATCTCACAACTGTTCCCTCTGAACCTGTAGTTCAAGGAGTTTGCTCAGATTAATATCCTCCCTACCCACCACCCTACCTCAGCCATTTCTTCCAAAACTGTAACCAGTTGTAATTTTGCAGAACTCACCTGAGCAGATAACTCCTGCATCCTCCTTATGCCTGCAGTTCTGCCGCCCCCAGCCATGGGAACGGCACTGAGAAATGCGAGGTTCTTTTCCATTACAGTTCACCTCATCCAGCCAGATGGGCCCTGATCCTTCCCCAAAATGAGCAGAACCTGTGGCATTAATGGCCACACCGCAGCCCAGCTGCCTGCACACCACGTGGGCATCATCCAGGTCCCAGCTGTCATCACAGATGGTGCCCCAGGAGCCCTCATGATAGACCTCTATTCTCCCGGCACAACGCCCACCTCCATTCACCAGGCGGAGCTGTCCACTCCCTGAAAGAGCAAATGAAACAGTGATAAATGCATTTCTGAGGATTTGGAAGTTATTCTCATGGTTCGGTCACCGATTCTCACCTATGCAAGGAACACCATTCTCTTCCACAACAACGGAGCTTTCTGGATCTGAAGATGATGAATTGCATGGATATAGTGTCTGACTCCGATTTCCTGCAAGCACCAAACATTATCCATCACAAGAGATACAAAAGGATGGAATGAAGAGAGGAGGTCAACTGGTATACTAGATAGATGAACTCAGGACAAACATAGCTTTAGAGAAAGGTGTCTGGGTCAACCAGGCTAAGAATGAATCAGATCCTCTGAGAAGGCATCTGTGTGTCTGTGCTAAGTTACTTTAGTCATGACTGACTCTCTGCGACCCAATGGCCTGTGCCCACTAGGCTCCTCATCCATGGGGTTCTCCAGGCAAGAACAGTGGAGTGGATTGCCATGCCTCCCTCCAGGGGATCTCCCTGACCCAGGGAAAACCTGTGTCTCTTATGTCTCCTGCATTGGCAGCTGGGTTCTTCACCACTGGCAGCACCTGGGAAGCCTGAGAAGTCACATGGTAAGTCCTAAATGGGCTTCCCTGATGGCTCAAATGGTAACGAATCTGCCTGCAATGCAGGAGACCTGGGTTCAATCCCTGGATCAGGAAAATCCTCTGGAGAAGGGAATGGCTACCCACTCCAGTATTCTTGTCTGGAGATTCTCATGGACAAAGGAGCTTGGTGGGCAGAGTTCATGGAGATGCAAAGAGTCAGACATGACTGAGTGACTGACCCACACACATAAGCTCTATGTAACTATGAGGTCCATGAAAATCAAGTTTACTTTCCACTAAAAAGACAAATGAAGTTAATATTCTGGTACACCTCTCATAATGTCTCAAAGAGGATCATTTCCTTTTACTCCCATTCTTTGCTATAGGTACACCCACTCCTTTTTGGAAGTATAGTTGATTAACAATGTTGTTAATTCCTGTTAATTCAGCAAAGTGATTCGGTTATACATATATACATACATACATATATATATATATATTCTTTTTTAATACTCTTTGGTTTATCATAGGATAATTTTTATTGGAGTATAATTGGTTTTTTAATGTTGTGTTAGTTTCTGCTATACAACAACATGAATCAGCTGTAAGTATACATATATCCCCTCCCTCTTGAGTCTCCCTCCCACAACCCCCATCCCACCCCTCTAGGTCATCACAGAGCAACGAACTGAACTCTCTGTGTTAAACAGTATCTTCCCACTAGCTATCTCTTTTACACATGGTAGTGTATATACATCAATGCTGCTCTCTCAGTTCATCCCACTCTCCTTCCCTGCCCCCAGCCCCTGCTCCACTAATACCCACTCTTAAGGCACACCACCATGGCAGAGGCTCCTCATTGACTGCCCTTTATTCTCTTACCTGAGCAGATTACAGAGGCCACTTGCCCTTCAGGACACAGCGATGCACCCAGAGCAGTTACAGGACAATCACCCATGTGCTGTTCTGTCCCAGTGCAGTGGAACATGTGTCTCCAGGGCTGCCCACTTCCTTTCCCAAAAGGTGCTCTTCCTGGGATAGAAGCAGCAACTCCACATTTAAGCTGCTGGCACAAAACATGAGCATCTTCCATGTCCCAGTGAGAGTTGCAGAGAGGTCCCCAGGTCCCAAGAATCTTGACCTCCACTCTTCCTTCACATGGGGTATTGCCACCCACCAAGCGAACTTCTGTGTATCCTGGAAGGAGACAGGGCTTTAATAAGATGTCTGTGACTACCTAACCCTACCTTCCTCACAATATGGGGACAAAATGAACATGTTGTCTGGGTCTCACTTGAGCAGACTACTCCAATGTCCTTGCTGTGGCTACAAGTCCCATCCAGGCGGGGTGCAACGGGGCAGAGTGAAAGATGGGACTCGTTGCCTTCACACTGGAATTCTTCAGCCCAGATCTGTCCATTTCCTTCTCCAAAGTGAGCTCCCCCCAGGATGGAGACAACGCTGCCGCACTCTAATTCCCTGCATAGCACGCTGGCAGATTCCAGAGAGAAGTCAGAATCACAGATGGTGCCCCAAGTGTCGCCATGTTTCACTTCAACACGACCGGAGCAAGGAATGTCCCCTCCGACTAGTCTGGGTTCCCTGTGGGCTGAAAAATAATATTTTGTGAGAAAGAACATGATTCCAAGATCTTCCCTCCTGCTGGGAGTGAGTCAGGGAGTCAAAAGTGAGAAAAGGAAGCCATTCATTGCTCTTGGATTTTCTGCCTGGAGTTGGGCTTAACAATTTCCAGACCTCCCCATCCTTCACCGGACTACCCTATCAGATAATTCTGGAACTTTGCTTCATAGAACCCATAATTTCTGGAGCATGATTACTCTATCCTTTCAGTATTTTGCCTGTATTATCCATCACTTTGTAGCCCACAGATAATGTGTGTTCATTCTCTCTACATTTTATCACTATATGCACCCACCGCAATCTGGAGTCTGCCCCAACCGTTTCAAGTGGTTCTAGGTAAAGACTTTTAATATATCTACTTCCTATTTCCAAAATGAAAAACAGACTTATTCTTTGATATCTCTCATACTTGATACATGAGACACTCTTTTCGCCCTGTTTTCTCCTCCTTCCTGCCTGACGGTGCTTTATCAGAACCTGTCACGTGTTCACCAATCAAAGTTCAGTCCTCAGCTTTCTCATCTCCTCAGTGGGCATTTTCTCTCAACTGCCAGTAGATATGTTTTCATCTATACATTTCTCTTTAAATTTATAGTCATAAGCAGATCTATTTGGACATCTTGAACTTAAGGTGTTCCAAATTGAATGAATTATGCACTGACAAGGCCACCATAGTCTTTATTCAATTAATGGTATCCAGGACCAAATTAGAACCATCTGAAATTGAACCCCTGTGTTTATCTCCTCAGAAATAATGATAATAATGATAGCAATGAAGATTAAGTGAACACCTACTATATATGTATATTTGTATGTGGCATTTTGGGCTTCCCTGGAGGCTCAGTGGTAAAGAATCTGCCTGGAGACCCAGCAGCAGACCCAGGTTCAATCCCTGGGTCGGGAAGATTCCCTGGAGAAGGAAATGGCAAGCCACTCCAGTATTCTGCCTGAGAAATCCCATGGACAGAGGAGTCTAGCAGGCTACAGTCCCTAGGGTCATAAAGAGTTAGACACAACTTAGCAACTAAACAACAACAAATATGGCATCTTAGTATTTATTTAGCAATCACTATTTCATCCTTATTGTTGCCTTAGGGTATAATTATTAAGACAAGGAAACTAAAATGCACAGAAGTGAAGTAATTTGCTAAGGTCACGCAGCAGGTTAATGAAGGGACAGGGTTTGAAGCCAGGCAGTATACTATAGAGCCTAGACTCTTGACCCTCACAACACACTGCACATGTGAAAGCCACCTGCACCAGCTGACTGACTCTCCAGCATATTTTTTCTCCATACTTACTGCTACTACTTTGATGTAATTTGTCACCATACGTCATGTAGACTTTTGCAATAGCTTCCAAAGTGGTCTCCTTGCCTTTAAGTCCTCTTTCCAATAAATTTATGTCATGACCACAAATATTAAATTTCAAATATTTTCACATAATTTCTGTCTAAGAGAAGTCAATGTTTCTTTACTGTGTATACAATAATTCATCTTTTCAACAAATATTATTAAGCACTTACAATGTTTTAGGCATTTGGATGGGCTAAAAAATCTATCACAGAGTTCAGTCTATCAGTAAGGATAGATAATTCTAGTACTACTAATAATAATCATAACCATAGTAGCTAACATACATTGATCACTTGCTGTGCAATTCCCATGAAGGAGTAGATATTATTACCACCATTTTTTTTTTTTGAGGAAATTGTAGCAGAAAACTTTGGCAGCTTCCCCAATAGCACTCATTTATTCAAATTAAGGAGACATAATAAGCATTATTTTAGCATACTCGAAAAAACTCTATGATGTCACTTTAAAAGCCTTAACATCTATTACTCTGCCAAACATACTTGTTACCCCAGCCTAAAGATGCTTTTTCAAGCTTCTGTGTCTCTGCAGACACTTTTTGCTCTACTTACATTTCCCAAACTTATGTTTGGGGGACAAAGTTACTTCTTTCAAGGATGCTCAATTTTTCACTGATTTCTCTCTCCTTCAAGAACACATAATTTAGTAGAAGATATACATGTTCATGTAATGAGTCCAAAACGAGATACATGTTTTAGATACAAAACTAAGGAAGGAGTTATCAGTTATATTTGGGCCTTTGTAAGAAAACTATCAGAGAAGGCAATGGCACCCCACTCCAGTACTCTTGCCTGGAAAATCCCATGGATGGAGGAGCCTGGTAGGCTGTAGTCCATGCGGTTGCTAAGAGTTGGAAACGACTGAGCGACTTCCCTTTCACTTTTCACTTTCATGCATTGGAGAAGGAAATGGCAACCCACTCCAGTGTTCTTGCCTGGAGAAAACTATGCTATGCTATGCTATGCTAAGTCACTTCAGTCGTTTCCAACTCTGTGCAACCCCATAGACGGCAGGCCACCAGGCTCCCCCGTTCCTGGGATTCTCCAGGCAAGAACACTGGAGTGGGCTGCCATTTCCTTCTCCAATGCATGAAAGTGAAAAGTGAAAGTGATGTCGCTCAGTCATGTCCGACTCTTAGCGACCGCATGGATTGCAGCCTAACAGGCTCCTCCATCCATGGGATTTTCCAAGCAAGAGTACTGGAGTGGGGTGCCATTGCCTTCTCCGGAGAAAACTATAAAGAGTACCATAAATCTGAACTGAGCTTTGAAAAAAGATGAGAAGTTTGCCAAGTAAATGATATGTGATATGGCATTTAAAGAATACAATCATGAGACAGGATGGTCTAATTGAGGGATTATGAATAATTTAGTATGGCTGGATTTTAAAAGGTAAAGAAAAGACACACAAGCTATACAGCTGAAAAAATGGAGCTCAGGCTTTAAGGGCATGCTTCACTAGGTTGAGAGCCACTCATCAAGATAATTAAGAGCTTCTTTTAACATTTGTTGTTCAGTCTCTAAGTTGTGTCCAACTCTCAGCAACTAGGAGGTAATTCAAGTTACACAGAAGATACAAAGTATTTTCTTTAATTCATCTTAAAAGAGAGGAAAGAAAGAAGAGGCATATGGAATTGGACTTTCTAAAAGGCATAAGTCTTTTAGAGATGCCTGCTGTCAAACATGACTACTCCTTTTTTTAAATATCACTAATTCTTAAGATCCCTTGACATTACTATCAGCATGACACAAATATACCATCAGCCCTTGCCAATTTCCTAAAATGTTCTAGATCTGATGATATTCTCTATCATAGCAATACAGAATAACTCAGCTGTACAAAAATTTCACCACTTATCCATTCAATATGTTTGAAGCAAGTTCCATCCAAATTTGAGTTGAATAACACGTTGCTTTTTAAACAGAGCTAAGCCTTTACAGCAAATAATGCCTCTACAACACAGTGACTGGAGTTGAGTTTAATCTTGTTGAATCATTATTTGAGAACGAAATTACTCTAAGATATCATTAACTCTTATTCATATGATCCTATTCCACTTTTGGACAGACCTAAGTCTTTGGATAAAAACAGTTTCTTAGATTTTTTCTTTTAACCTCTTGCTCTCTCTAGACTGATCTTGAACAAATAAAATACAACCAGTGAAAAACAACTTCCCCCTCAAAAAAGCAAAACAAATAGATATCCTCCTATTTCCTTAGTCCTAAAATATTTGAGTCCAAGGCAAAAGATAAATCCTTCTTCTAGAAATTACTTGGAGACTCCATCCTCAGCTTTATTTCATTAAGTCTGCTAGTAACACATTAGTCTATACCACAGAATGGCTTCCTTATACCATTTACTCTGAGTACATGATTAGAATATTGATAATTTACTTCTTTAAGGGATTTTTTTTTCCTGTTAATCCTATGACTGCATTTTTTGAAATGTATTTTTAAATTGGAGTATAATTGTTTTACAATGTTGTATTAGTTTCTGCTGTACACAACATGAATCAGCTATAAGTGTGTGTGTGTGTGTGTATATATATACATATATACACATACATAT
>NW_011494853.1:960342-968101 GCF_000754665.1 Bison bison bison | reverse complement strand
CACCCCAGCCCCCATCCCACCCCTCTAGGTCAACACAGAGCACCAGGCTGAGCTCCCTGCGCTGTACAGCAGCTTCCCACCAGCTATCTATTTTATACATGGTAGTGTATACATGTTAATACTACTCTCTCAATTCATCCCACCCTCTCCTTCACACCCTGTGTCCACAAGTCCAGTCTCCACATCTGTGCTATGACTGCATTTTAACATAAAAGCCACTAACTGAATTTTTGTGCCTGGATTTAGCCCTTTTAATCAATAAATTAAATTTTCCCTAACATCAGTAACTAAATCTATATTTATTTCTTTCTGAAGAAATGAAGAACAAATATAAGAAATAATTAGAGGTATTTCATTTTGTTTGGTAATAGATACAATACAGTTTAAAGAAGCACTAATGCGTTTTCATCATTTATTCCTTTCCAGACTCCGAAAAAGTATAGCTCATTCTAATCTCAAAATTATCTTTCAGGTTTTAGTAAAATAAAACAAATTCAAATGAACAAGTTATTACATTCAAAAGTGCTCTACAGCACCTATACAGTCATCACAAACAAAATGTCTGGGATTCAGAGCAATTTCATGCCCAAAACTCTTAGACATCTTTGTAGCTATCTTGTCTAAATTACAATTCAGGGGTAAACGGTTGCTTTGTATTTCTAGTCTTCCTGCTTTACTGAGTTTTTCTGGCCCCTATCAACCACAATGCCTTATGCTTTATAAAAGTCTAAGAATTTAAACAGACTATGGAATTCGTAGTTTGAACTTGACAGACACAGAGATGGTATTTCCATCATTTTTTTCCTGAAAATCTTCTGAAAGAATCAAGTAAATCAAAAAATAATATTACAAACTCTATTTTTAGAAAAACAAGGACAGAGCTAAAGTCTTGGCCCAAAAATTAGTAGAAGGGTTTCAACTGCTACAGAAATATAACAAGAGAGTTTACAAAAGAAAGCAAAGTGCACATATGGCAGATAGCAAACAAAAATATGACTTTGTAAAGGGAGGGAACCCATGTTAAGTTGCAAATTTATGCTATTTGGGATTTTTATTATATGCAGCTAAATAGAATCCTGGGCTTCCCTGGTGGCTCAGACAGTAAAGAATCTACCTGTAATGCAGGAGACCTAGGTTCGATCCCTGGATCAAGAAGATCCGCTGGAGAAGGAAATGGCAACCCACTCCAATATTCTTGTCTGGGAAAGCCCATGGACAGAGGAGCCTGGCAAGCTACAGTCCATTGAGTCGCAAGAGTCAGACACGACCTAGCAACTAAACCACCAATAGAATCCTATATAATTTAGAATGGGTTATCACAAATAAGGTACTCTAGTAATAAAACCTAAATTTTGGATGTTGTTGGATGGAATTCATGGCTATAATATACTGATGACATAGATATTGTAGGCTGGAAAGCTAATAAGTATTGTTATCCATGGTAAAATATCTGGACAGATATCACACTGAAAAGAAAATTATATATTCACTAAAGATGAAAAATGGATAACATATTGGGAAAAGTGTAAAAAAGGGAAAGTATATAAAAAAAGAAAAAAATCCTCCTTGCCACTTTTAACATTTAGGAGAGAGATGGGCTGAGACTAGAAGCCAGTAGATTACAAGAAGAAGTGGAAGGAAAAATACTAATTTTGTGAGGGAGACATCCTCTGCCTGCAGCTACTGCGTTCAGTTGTGTCTGACTCCATGACCCCATGGACATAGCCCCCCCAGCTCCTCTGTCCATGGGATTCTCCAGGCAAGAATACTGGAGACAGTTGTCGTGCCCTCCTCCAGGGGCTCTTCTGGACCCAGGGATAGAACCTGAGTTTCTTGCATCTCCTGCATTGGAAGCTGATTATTTACTGCTGAGCCACCAGGAAAGCTGCCTGCAGCTATTAGATATAGTTAATTGAGAGTCCTATAATTTGAAACTTACAGAATTGAAAAAAAAAAACCTAAGTATCCTGTCCCCTAAATTAAGGTGGTGATAAAACTTCAGATTTAGCAGAAAATAAAATTGATGCTCTGCATATAAAGACAATGAGCCTACCAGCAAAAATAGGATTTACATCTTGCCTTCCCTCTCAAACCCATGGTTTCAAATGACCTTAGGGCAGTGGCCAATAAATTGAGAGGAAGGGTCTGATCACAGGATAGATCAAAATATGTAATTTATTCTTTGATGGTGGTTATTTTCACATGACATTGGGTTAAAGCAAATAGGCAAGAAATCTACTAAGTCTGAAGAGAATATTTTGCTGAATTTGAGGGTGACTGATATCAGTTAGTGAATACTCAACCCTAAAGCAACCCAAGGGTCCCTAAATCAGCATCAGCATGAAGTGGGTTGTGAAAGGTGTGCAGCCTCTGGATGGATATACTCTCGAAACTGAACACAGAGCTGATGATGGGAACAATGCACTAGGAAGTACTGCTCTGAGAAGAGCACCTGGGCACATGAAGGACAGAGCACAGACAGCAGCTTCTCAGAGGGCAGAACCTGGTCCATCAGATTGGCTTACCATACTCCCTCACCTACAGGGCAACTCATTGTTCTTGTCCAGTTGTTGTTTAGTCGTTAAATCATGTTCAATTCTTTGCAACCCCATGGACTGTAGCCACCAGGCTCCTCTGTCCATGAGATTTCCCTGGCAAGAATAGTAGAGTGGGTTGCCATTTCCTTCTCCAGGGGATTGTCCCAACCCAGAGATTGAACCTCTGTGTCCTGCATTGGTAGGCAGATTCTTTACCTACCACTGAGCCACCAGGAAAGCCCTCTTGTCCAGTAGGATATGATAATTACTTTGGAAGAAAAGCTCTAGGTGTGTCTTGGTGAACACCTTGTTGTTAAAAAGGCATCACTTATCAACAAGTGATTAACATAAAATGCTAGGGATTGTCCACAAGACTAGCCAATCACAGACCACTTTTGAGTTTTTTAAAGAAGTTGCATGAAACACATAAAAATGTTCAGAAGGCACAGCCAAGATGACAGAGGAGGAGGATCCTGAGTCATCTCTTCACACGAGCACACCAAAGTAACAACTGCTTACGAGAAAGACCAAAGTCTAGCAGAGAAGATCTTCTACAACTAAAGGTATAAAGAAAGAATCACAACAAGACAAGCAGGAGGGGCAGGGCACAGTATAGTCAAGGCCCATAGACCCAGGTACGCGACCACCAAATAAGAAGATAATTGCAGTTGCAGAGGTTCTCCCCAAGGATCAAGGAATTCCCCAACCAGTGGTCCTGCACCAGGAAGATAAGCTCCCAGGACATTTGACTTTGAAAGCCAGCAGGGCTTACTTTTGGGAGAGCCAGAGGGCTGTGGGAAATAGAGACTCCTCTCTTAAGGGACACACACAAAATCCCACCCACTCTGGGACCCAGGGCAGAAGCAGTCAATTTGAAAGAAGCCTGGGCCAGACCCACCTGCTGATCTTGGAAAGTCTTCTGGAGAGGCGGGATGTGATGGAACTCATCACGTGGGGACCTGGGGACCCAGATACTGACAGCAGCCATTTTAGGGAGCTCCTTCTACCACGAGGACACTGGTATTAGAAGAAGTCATTTTGGAATCCTCCCTTTAGCTTTTTAGCACCAAGACCCAGACCCAGTCACCAGCCTGTCAGTACCAGAAGTGGGACACCTGAGGCCAAGAAACTAAACAGGCAGGGACGCACACCCCTACCACTGTCCTCTATTAGCTGCCTTGAGACTCCCTGAGCCCACAGACACCCTGGGACATGGCAGTGCCCACTAGAGGGCCAGGACTCAGCCCCACATACCAGGAAACTGGCACTAGCACAGGGACCCCCTGGGACCTGAAGCCAGAGCCCCAGTTTCACCACCCCCATACTCCAGTGAGCTGACATTAGCCTAGGGACACCCTGGGCATTGGCCCTGCCCACCAGCTGACCAATTTAGGCTCCAGGACCCTGGGCTCTGCAGCCAGAAATCCCAGGACCCAGCTCTACCCAACAGGGCTAGTGCTAACCCTGGGACAAGTCTTATCTCCCAGAGATCCCAGCCCCAGGACCAGTGCAACCCTACAACCAGCATTCCCTGGGCCCTGGCCCTGTCCACCAGCAGGCCAACACCAGCTCTGGGATTCCTGGGCCCTGCAGCAGGGGACCCCAGGAGCTGACTCTGTCTACCACTGGACTGGCACTAGCCCCAGGACATGGCTTCATGCACCAGTAGGTGAACACCAACCCTAAAATCCTTTGGGCATTGGCCCTACCAACAAGCAGATGGACACCAACTCTGAAACAGGTTGGACCTCTCAGCCAGCTGCCCCAGGAACCAGCTCTACTCACCAGCAGGCTTTCACTAGATCTGGGAACACTGTCTCCCCCACACTCACTGTAAAACTTGGTTCAAACCACAAGTAGAACAGCACTAGCTCTGAAATACTCCTGGTGTCTGCAACCAGCTACCCCATGACCCAGTCCCACCAAGCAGTGACTGGCAGCTTTTGCACAAGGCCGAGTCTAGCAAACAACCAGACTAGGGCCCAGCCATGCCTACCAGACCACTAACAGTAGTCAGCCAACCACAATAGAAGGACTTGTGCTGTTAACGTATGGGGCAAACTAGAGCACATAGCTCTGGTAACCAGAGGGGTGTATGCTGCTGGGAGCATAGAACATTTCCCATAGAAGGTAATTTCTCCAAGGTTGGGAAATGTCACCAACCTACCACCTACATAGAACTGAAAATAGCAAATCAGGCAAAATGAGGCAACAGAGGAACATGTTCCAAACAAGGAACAAGACAAAACCCCAAAATAAGAACAGTGAAGTGCAGATAGGCAATCTCAGTTCAGTTCAGTTCAGCCACTAAGTCATGTCCTACTCTTTGCAAACCCATGGACTACAGCACATCAAGCTTCCCTGACAATCACCAACTCTTGGAGCTTGCTCAAACTCATGTCCATTCAGTCGGTAATGCCATCCAACCAGCTCATCTTCTGTCATCCTCTTCTTCTCCTGCCTTCAATCTTTCCCAACATCAGGGTCTTTTCAAATGAGTCAGCTCTTTGCATCAGGTGGCCAAGGTATTGGAGTTTCAGCTTCAGCATCAGTCTTTCCAATGAATATTCAGGACTGATTTGCTTTAGGATGAACTGGTTGGATCTCCTTGCAGTCCAAGGGACTCTCAAGAGTCTTCTCCCAACACCACAGTTGAAAAGCATCAATTCTTTGGCACTCATCTTTCTTTATAGTCCAACTCTCACATCCATACATGACTACTGGAAAAACCATAGCCTTGACTAGACAGACCTTTGTTGGCAAAGTAATGTCTCTGCTTTTGAATATGCTATCTAGGTTGGTCATAGCTTTTCTTCCAAGGAGTTTCATGGCTGCAGTCACCATGTGCAATGATTTTAGAGCCCAAGAAAGGAAAGTCTCTCACTGTTTCCATTGTTTCCCCATCTACTTGCCATGAAGTGATGGGACTGGATGCCATGGTCTTAGTTTTTTTAATGTTGAGTTTTAAGCCAGCCTTTTCACTCTCCTCTTTCATCAAGAGGCTCTTAGTTCCTCTTCACTTTCTGCCATAAGGGTGGTGTCATCTGCATATCTGAGGATATTGATATTTCTCCCAGCAATCTTGATTCCAGCTTGTGCTTCATCCAGCCCAGCATTTTGCATGATGTACTCTGCATATCAGTTAAATAAGCAGGGTGACAATATACAGCCTTGATGTACTCCTTTCCCAATTCGGAACCAGTCTGTTGTTCCATGTCCAGCTCTACTTGTTGCTTCTTGACCTGCATACAGATTTTTCTCAGGAGGCAGGTACGATGCTCTGGTATTCCCATATCTTGAAGAATTTTCCAGTGTGTTGTGATCCACACAGTTTTTATGATTATGATTTGGCATAATCAATAAAGCAGAAGTAGACATTTTTCTGGAATTCTCTTGCTTTTTCTATGATCCAGCAGATGTTGGCAATTTGATCTCTGGTTCCTCTACCTTTTCTAAACCCAGCTTGAACATCTGCAAGTTCGTGGTTTATGTACTGTTGAAGCCTGGCTTGGAAAATTTTGAGCATTACTTTGCTAGTGTGTGAGAGGAGTGCAACTGTGTGGTGGTTTGAACACTCTTTGGCATTGCCCTTCTTTGGAATTGGAATGAAAACTGACCTTTTCCAGTCCTGTGGCCACTGCTGAGTTTTCCAACTTTGCTGGCATATTGAGTGCAGCACTTTCACAGCATCATCTTCCAGGATTTGAAATAGCTCAACTGGAATTCCATCACCTCCACTAGCTTTGTTTGTAGTGATGCTTCCTAAGGCCCACTTGACTTCACATTCCAGGATGTCTGGCTCTAGGTGAGCAATCACATCATCATGGTTAACTGGATCATGAAGATCTTTTTTGTATAGTTTTTCTGTGTATTCTTGCCACCTCTTCTTAATATCTTCTGCTTCTATTAGGTCCATACCATTTCTGTCTTTATTGTGCCCATCTTTGCATGAAATGTTCCATTGGTATCTCTAGTTTTCTTGAAGAAATCTCTAGTCCTTTCCATTCTATTGTTTATATAGATTTTATAATATCTTTATATATATAATATATAGGCAATTTACCTAATATCATATGCAGTGGTGAAAAAGCTGAATGCATTTTCTCTAAGATCAGGAACAAGGCAAGGATGCCCACTCTTGCCATTTTTATTTGACATAATATCTAAAGTTCTATCCACAGCAATTTAGACAAGGAGAAGAAATAGAAGGAATCCAAACTAGAATGGAAGAAGTAATGCTGTCTCTGTTTGCAGACAAGATGACACTGTGCTTAGAAAATCCTAAAGTCACTACCAAAAAACTACTAGAGTTCATCAGTGAATTTGGTGAAGTTGCAGGATACAGAATGAAAATACAGAAATCTGTTGCCTTTCTATATACTAACAATGAGCTATCAGAAAGGGAAATTAAAGAAACAGTTCCATTTACTATCACATCTAAAGGGCTTCCCAGATGATGTTAGTCAAAAAGAATCCACCTGCCAATGCAGGAGACACAAGAGGCACAGTTTTGATCTTGGATCAAGAAGATCCCCTGGAGTAGGAAATGACAACCCACTCCAGTATTCTTGCCTGGAAAATTCCATGGACATAGGAGCATGGAAGGGTACAGTCCATGGGCCTGCAAAGAATCAGACATGACTGAACAACTGAGCATATACATACATACATACATTAAAAAAGAATAGCATACCTAGGAATAAACCTACCTAAGAAGGCAAGAGCCCTGTACTCGGAAAACTACAAGACACTGATGAAAGAAATGGAAAGATATATTTTGTTCTTAGACTGGAAGAATCAGTTTGGTTTAATATGGTTAAAATGACCATAGTCCCAAGGCAATATACAGATTCAATGCAATCCCTATCAAATTACTGATGGCATTTTTTACAGAATTAAGCAATAAATTTTAAATTTGTATGGAAATACAACAGATCCCAAATAGCCAAAATAATCTTGAGAAAGAAGAATAAAGCTGGAAGAATCAGGCTGTCTAACTTCAGACTATACTACAAAGTTACAGTCATCAAAACAGCATGGTACTGAGACAAAAGCAGACACAGAGATTAATGGAACTGGATAGAAAGCCCAGAAATATATCCACACATTTATTGCCAATTAATCTATCACAAAGGAGACAAAAATATACAATGGAGAAAAGATAGTCTCTTAAATAATAGTGCTGGGAAAACTGGACAGCTCCACATAAAAGAATGAAATTA
>NW_011494853.1:931109-960242 GCF_000754665.1 Bison bison bison | reverse complement strand
ACAGTTACACATAAAAGAATGAAATTGGAATGCAACTTCTTTACAGGTTGATTGAAAGTCTTACCTGAGCAAGTAACTTTGGCTTCATGATAGTGTTCACAACTAAGCCCACCCCATTGCCAGTTCTTGCAGTCCCAGATAGAAGTCTCATTTCCATTGCAGTTGTTTAAAAACAGCCATGTGTTTGTTGCCTGAATTTTAGAATAAACTTGATAGGATGTTCTGAGCGCAGATCCACATCCCAGCTGCTTGCAAACCACGTCAGCTTCTTTCAGTCCCCAGCTTCTGTCGCATACTTTCCCTAGCAGTTTCTGAATTTCCACCTCCACTATCCCAGCACAGCGGCTGCCTCCACCTTTGAGTCTCAGTTCGAGATCTGATCCATCTGCAAAAGAAACATAAACTTAGGCCATAGATACATATGGCGGTTAACCACCATAGGGTACTTTTTTCAATCTTGTTCCTTCTCAGATACTGAGACACTAGAAATTCTGGCTTACCTACTTCCTGGCTTTTAGAAGAGCAGCATAGACCATGAATTTGGTTAGAAATGGGGCTATAGTTTCAAAACTTGTAGATTTAGAATTTGAAGTGTGGTCCCTAATAGCAGTTGAAACAATTTTTATAGAAAATAGAGACAGACAACCCTCCAAACTAGTCAAATAAAGAATGTGTTAAAGATTCCTCATACCTGAAAAGAATTCCTAACAAGGAAATCATTGGCTAGTTCTCTCTCTCTCTCACCTCTTACACCTATTCCTACTCCTAAAGAACACAGACCCTTCCTTCTCTGTTTTTCTTATTTTAACTTACCAGAACAGGTCACACCAGCATCTTCGTTATGATTGCAGTAATGCTTTCCCCATTCGTGATGTCTGCACTGCCAGACAGCAGATTCATGTCCTTGGCAGGAAACACTGTCAAGCCAAATGTGTCCAGTTCCCTCACTGGCATTGACTCTACCGATGGCAGTGATGGCAGTCGGACATCCCAATTGCTGACAGGCTACAGCAGCATCATCACTGTCCCAGCCATCATCACACACTGTCCCCCATTCTCCTTGGAATCTCACTTCTAATCTTCCTGAACACTTGGTGACTCCATCTACCAGTCTCAGGCTCAGGTCAGCTCCCTCTGTAAGAGGGAAACAAAGCCAGTCAGTGATAAAGAAACAAGCATGAAGATGCTCTAAACAGCTCGACCTGAGATGAGATAAGAAAAAGGCAGGGGGCGGGGTGGGGTGGGGGGACATAAGCAGAGACAGAGAAAATAATGATATATTCCCACTGAAAATCATTAAAGATGGAAGTAGGAGCAGATCAGGCAAGAAAAAAGTGTTAGTGGGAACCTGGGGTATAGCACAGGAGCTCAAATCAGTGCTCTGTGATGACCTGGAGGGCTGGGATGAAGATGAGAGTGGGAGGGAGGCTCAAGAGGGAGGGGATATATGTATACATACAGCTGATTCACTTTGTTGTGCAGCAGAAACTAGCACAAGATTGTAAAACAATCATACTCCAATTTAAAAACAAGAAGACAGGATTTTTTATGAATTAGGAGTTTGGCACTAGCAGATGCAAACCATTTTATATCCAATGGATAAATAGCAAGGTCTTATTGTATAGCACAGAGAACTATATTCAGTATCCTATAATAAATCATAATGGAAAAGGTCAATCAATCAATTAAGAAAAAAGAAGACAGAACTTTTCACTGTGGAGAGCATGCATTACAGGAAGAGTTTCTAACAGGAGGCCAAGGAACAGAAATTTATCTAGAATCTGCTTGTTTAAATACCACAGATGTTTTTGTTGGTTTTTTTTTTTCCCTGTTAAATACATACTTACAGATGCCTAGGTGCTTATATAAATATAAATATATATATATTTGCTGCAATACTTAACACTCACTTTTGGCTCTGACTGCATTACCTACCCAGACTATTTGGCTTGTATTACCATGCCTGACCCCTTTCTGACCATGTCCCCCAATCAACACTCCTCAAAGACTAGCACTTGATTCTGAGTAATATCCTATAATAAATAAATTGGGTTTTTCCTCTGGCACTTTTAGTTTCTTTCTTTTTTTTTTTGGTCACAGTGCTGTTTATTGTGATTCCTCAGCATGTATCAAACACACTGAGAAGAAACATGCTGACTGGAGACCTGAGTAAAGGAAACTGGAAGGTACATACTGTATTTTTTCTACCCCAAATCCCTTTCACTTTCTTCAGCTAAAAAAACCAATCTTTTCTGTAGGAATCCCATTCTTTGTGGTTCAGACTGTACATGATCACACTGTTCAACAAGAAAAAAGCCAACTTGGGAATTCCCTGGTAGTCCAGTAGTTAGGACTGTGAGCTTCCACTGCACGGGGCCTAGGTTTTATACTTGGTCAGAGAACTAAGATCCCCACAAGATAAACAGCATGGTTTCAAAAAAAAAAAGGAGGCAATTCAAGAAATAAAAGAAGAGCCAGAACCTTGATGATATTGTTTAAGTGCTGAATCCATTCATGGATGGAGCTAACTGTACCTCCTGTATTTCCCAGTTTTCTGAGTCAGTATTCCCTTATTTTAAAGCTAGTTTGAATTGAATTTCCTTCATTTGAAAAAAAAAAAATAAAACCTGGTGAATACAAGAACATTTTTACCCTGGTTATAATTTCCTAAATATCCCCTGGGGTCCAAGGCTTACTAGGTCTTCAAATGAGGCATTCAATTGAAGAAAGGAGAGTGACATTTTTGTACACACAAAACCATGTCCCAGACCTTAATAAAGGATGGAACATGAAAGTCCCTAGAAAGACACAATGCCTGCTCACAGTGTAGTATTAGCGTAAATGAGGTTTTAATAGATACCCAGTTTTTTAAATCATTTGATTCTGTGAATTTAAACTAATAGTTTGATGAAGGGTGGGTCAATGTGGCTAAAGAGGAGGATTTTATAGGTAGAGGATAATAATAGGGGTGACTTTCTTCTAAAACATCCAGAAAGTAACATTTTCTAGTTAACCTGGTTTCTTTTCCTTTCTTTTTTTGGAGGGGTGAGGGAGTAGCCTGTTCTCTGAATACTCCCTTCTATCCTCATAACTTGGATCTCAATTTCATGGCTCATCCTCCCTCCCTAAACTATTTATCCTAATTTCAGTGAATGGTTAAAAAAAAAGAAAAATTCCTCACGGGCTTCCCCATGGCTCAGTGGTAAAGAATTTGCAGGAGATTTAGGTTCCATCTCTAGGCTTGAAGATCCCCTGGAGATGGAAATGGGAACCCACTCCAGTATTCTTGCCTGAAGAATTCCATAGATAGAGGAGCCTGGTGGGCTACAGTGCATGGAGGTACAAAAGAGTCAGACACAACTAAGTGACTGAACAATAACAACAACAACAACAACAAAAACCCCACAAGTATCAGAACTGCATCCTGAAATTGGTTATAATGAGGCAATAAAAGAAGAAGACTTTCCTCATTGTAGTTTTCATTTGCATTTCTCTACTAATTAGTGACATTGAGCATCTTTTCATGTACTTCTTGGTCATCTGCATGTTGTACAGGAAAAAAATAACACAACATTGTAAAGCAACTATACTCCAATTAAAAAAAAATTTTTTTAATAGTAAGAGAAAAAAAAAGAAGCACATTTCATTATGTTTTTAAGAGTTCAAACCTTTGAGACTTTTACCCCCATTTTTGTCCTCTCAGAGAGAACGGAACAAACCCAGAGCAGTCCTTACCTAAGCAAATCACTCCGGCATCTTCAGCGTGATCACAGTTGTGCTTTCCCCATCCTTCATGTCTGCAGTTCCAGAGAGCTGACTCATTTCCATGGCATACCAGATCATCAAACCAGATTGGCCCAGACCCTTCTCCAAAATTAGCTGAGCCAGAGAAACTGACAGCACTTCCACATCCAAGCTGTTTACAAACCACAGAAGCGTGATCCAAGTTGAAGTTATCGTCACACACTGTTCCCCACTGGCCCTGGAATTTGATCTCTATTCTTCCTGAGCACCGGTTTCCTCCATTCATCAGCCTCATCTCCAAATCAGATCCATCTAGAGCAGAGAAAAGGCAAGAATTCAGAAGTGATATTTATTCTGAAGTGATCTTAGAGAATAGTATTCCTCTGGTCTCTTGAGACTTGCTGCTGTCCTTAAAAATGATGCCTCATTGTGGATGCTGCTCCAGTTCACATGTTGAAAGATTTTGATCTTTGAAAATTAACTAATGATTAGGACTTTCATCTGTATCAACTGACCCCCCAAAAAAATCTTTTATGGATTAAAATTTACTTTTTGCTTTGTCTCCCTCTATTACTAAGACATAGTAAACATGTCTATGTAGAAATAAATAGTAGAAAAAAGTCTACCCTCTTTACTGTTATGCATGTGATGATAACAGAATTTCCAAGAAGTAGATGCTCTGAGAATTGAGCATTGATCAGGGTGGAGAATCTCAGAAATATGGACTCTGAAACCTTAGAAATATGAACTTGGAAACCTCATGAAACTCGTGAGTCCCTGACTACTCATTCCTTTCTATTATTATGCACAAGTTGAAGCTTTAGGTGTATAATGTTCAAAAACTAAATTTGATTGACATCATCCTTATATAAAGGATCCTTATGCAAAGTTATGAAAAACAGAACACAGGAGGTAAAAGTACTACACTGAGGTCTTAGCTTAAATGGTCAATACCATCAACAGCAATAATTAATAGTAAGAGCCTGGCAAGATTTATTATGATTTTTAACTTCACTGTAGATGCTTGATGTAGCTCTTACAATTATTACTTCTTATCTTTCCCTGCAAAATGATTAACAATGAAAGACAACAAGAAAAGAAAGAAGAGAAAGGAAGAGGAGAACAGAGAAAGAGAAGGAAGAAGAAAGAGAAATGAGTTGTCTAGATAATGAGAAGCAGTGAGCCATGAGGAAACCAATGCTAATGTTTAGCACCTATGACATACATGTCAGTGTACCGGTAGCTTTACATGTGTTATATTATTGACTATTCAGAAGCTGAAGTTTAGAAAGATTTACAACTTACTCAAAATAATAGCATTAAGGAGTAGTTGAGAAGTTGTCTAGATACTAGTTACTCCCATGAAACCGCAGAGCCTGGGTAAAGATTGCTGTTGTTGTTTAATCACTACGTTGTGTCCGACTCTTTGTGACCCCATGGACTGTAGCCCGCTCGACTTCTCTGTCCCTGGGATTTCCCAGGCAAGAATACTGTAGTGCGTTGCCATTTCCTTCTCCAGGGGAACTTCCCGAGGGATCAAATCCATGTCTCTTGCATTGGCAGGCAGCTTCTTTACCACTAAGCCATCAGGGAAGCCTGGATAGAGATTAATCCTTTCTGAAATCAGTCCTATGGAGGAGATGGTCTCTAACAGAAAGGCTGGGCGGTGAGAGGATTGCCTAAAGTTCAATGACATGAGCAAAGAGAAATTGGAAGCTCAGGAATCTGAACTGGATCAGAAACATGACCTTGGGTTTTGTCTGCAGAAAGGTCTGGGTTATCATAATAGCAAGTGAGACGAAACTTATGAAATATTTTATAAATTAAAACTACCATGTAAATGGAATGAATAGCATTGCACAGTGGAAAAAGCAATTCTACCTTGCAAAATATCCTTCCTCCAACAAAACAGATTAGTGCTAGGAGTATTTATTTCTTGACTTGGTAAATTGATTATCAGTTAATGGGCAAACTGTCATGATTTATGAGCCAATACACGAAAGCAGCATTTTATGGGGAAAGGGGACAAGGAATCAAGTTAGATATGATTTAGGAAATGGCAACCCACTCCAGTATTCTTTCCTAGAAAATTCCATGGACAGTGGAGCCTGACAGGCTGCAGTCCCTGGGGTCACAAAGAGTCATACATGATTAAGCAACTGAGCACAGAATGTTACAGTAGGATTACTTAATATAAAATTGAAGCTAAGCACTTCCTCATTGACTGTAATATTCAGAATCTCTTTTGATTTTTTTTTTTTTAATATGGGTCTTGTCATACATTTTCTGGTCTGTAACAATGAATTGGGCCCTCTTCATACCTGGATCATTTTATACCTAGATTACTTACAGAAAACTGGCCTTTTCATTTTTAACCCATCTATAAGGTTTTTTCCCACCAAGCATTTCATGTCAAGGTTTGCCTTACACAAGTCTTACCTGAGCAGGTGACTCCTACATCCTGTTGGTGAGTACAGTTATGCTTTCCCCACCCCTCATGTTTGCAGTCCCAGAGAGCTGATTCATTGCCTCGACAAGACACATGATCCATCCAAATGCGCCCAGTGCCTGCACTGGAATTGGTCCATCCTGTGGCTTTGATGACAGACGGACATCCCAGCTGCTTACAAACGACAGAGACGGCAGCCAAGTCCCAGCCGGTGTTGCACACAGTTCCCCACTCTTCCTGGACTTTCACCTCCACTCTCCCAGAACACTTGGTTTGACCAGCCACCAGCCTCAGTTCCTTGTCTGTTCCCCCTGGAACAGGTAAAGGCAGCAATTGGTCAAGATCCAAAAGCAAGTAAAATGATTATTCCTTAGATTACTTATTTTTCAAAGCCAGTTTTGAGAAACATTTCTGAACCTATCTGTGTTACAGTAGGAGACTGTCATTTCATAGGAATTCAAAACCAAACATCAGTGTCACAGGCTTCAAATGAAGCCATGACACAGAAGCAGTAAAGCTGGGTAATTCAATACCATATGGTGTCTTTATTTTATGGCTGAGATTCTTTATAAAATCAATGTATATAATCCTATGGATAGTTTACCATAAAAATAAGATATTACAAAATTTTATAGGGATAAGCTATGTAAGTTTCTCCAATGGTGTCTTTATTTTATGGCTGAGATTCTTTATAAAATCAATGTATATAATCCTATGGATAGTTTACCATAAAAATAAGATATTACAAAATTTTATAGGGATAAGCTATGTAAGTTTCTCCAATGGTGTCTTTATTTTATGGCTGAGATTCTTTATAAAATCAATGTATATAATCCTATGGATAGTTTACCATAAAAATAAGATATTACAAAATTTTATAGGGATAAGCTATGTAAGTTTCTCCAATGGTGTCTTTATTTTATGGCTGAGATTCTTTATAAAATCAATGTATATAATCCTATGGATAGTTTACCATAAAAATAAGATATTACAAAATTTTATAGGGATAAGCTATGTAAGTTAGTGGAAAGAAGGCTAATAGTGAAAATGAAAGACTGATTATTGGGAATTCAGTAACTATTTCACACATGTATGCAAAATACCATGAATTTTTTAAATTAATTTTTTAATTTTAATTGGAGGCTAATTACTTTACACTATTGTGGTCATTTTGCCATACATCGATATGAATCTGCCATGGGTGTACTTGTGTACCCCCATCCTGAAACCCCTTCCCACCTCCCTCCCCACCCCATCCCTCTGGGTTGTCCCTGAGCACTGGCTTTGAGTGCCCTGCTTCACGCATCTAACTTGCACTGGTCATCTATTTTACATATGGAAATATCATAAATTCTTAAAATGCTAGTTGAAATCTACTGAACTTAGCTACCCAAACGGAAACTGAAATGGAGATATTTTCCTATTATCTTCTACCATAAAAAATCCCCTCTCCCCTACTCCTTCCAAGGGTCTTAGCTACCGCCTTGTGATTATTTTAGCTAACATAGAAACCTGTGGTTCTTGATCTATATCTGGCTTCCCTGAACACATTTTAAGATAAATTTTGGCATTTGAGTTTTCAAAGTGTTCCTAAAATTCCCTGATCCCAACAGTTCTGAAGTTTCTCCTCCTCTGCATTGTTCCCTATATTTTAGTTAGACATTACTTCAGATCTTTAAGGAATATGCATTTTTCCAGTGAGCATTTATTAAAAAAAAAAAAGCTGTACTAACATTTTGGGCAAGCAGGGTCACTTCAAAACACCATGAAGCTTGCTTTTAGATGCTATTTAGCCTTCAGGAGAATGATTTGCTTGTCAGTGATTCTCATCACAGTGGGCAAAGATTGTGAGTAAATTTGACAAAGTACTCACCAAGAGCACTGGTGACCAAACAGGCATAGAGAACTGAGACCACAGCAAGAGTGAAGGGACCGAAGTGGACAGAACACCTTTTAAAACCTGTGGAAAGAAATAAAAGAAGGTAAAAGTACAGTCTTTCCAACCAAAGAGGCTTTAGAGCAGGCAGGTGCTTTCAGAGGTTTGAAATTAACAAAGAAAGTCAAACCAAGGCAGAAAACCCTCCTCCTAAATGGCAAGGCAAGCAGGCAGGAAAATTTTATATCCAGGATCATACAGCAACAGTGAAGTAGCTTTGAAAATGTCCATGGTTACAGGCAACCAAGAAGTGAGGGATAAGAAGAGAGTTGGAAATGCAAAAAGAATTGCAAGAGTGAGTCTTAACACCTGGAAAATTGAAAAGACATTGATGAAACTTAGAAGTCGTCACTTCTCCCATTGGGCACAGAACAATATTCAACCTCTGATATTCTCATCTCCAAGCCTACCTGATCCACATTATTCAATGGCAAGTTCCATGAGGAAATAAATTATACCTATAATGTTCACCAGCTTCACCAGTGCCTGGCACAGTGCCTGCTAAATTCTAATTGAACACTGCAACTGGAGGAAACAGTGACAAAGATTATATTTGAAAGTCCCCATTATCGGACCTTGTGGGCTTCACAGGTGACCCAGTTATAAAGGATCCACCTGCCAGTGCAGAAGACACAGGTTTGATCCCTGGGTCAGGAAGATCCCCTGGAGGAGGAAATGGCAACCCACTCCAGTATTCCTGCCTGGAAAATCCCATGGACAGAGAAGCCTGGAGGGCTACAGTCCATGGGGTCGCAAAGAGTCAGACACCACGGAGCGACCAAGCATGCACACACACACATGCCACTGGATCTAATCTCCAAAAATAGCCTAAAATGCTCTATCACTCTCACTTCTCCTTCTTACTCTCATCCTACAGTAATTTTAAAGTAAAAATGCTATGACACAGAACTGTGCGCTTACTACCTATGTTTTCATGTGGTAAGGTTTCAAGTTTAAAAGCTTGAAAAAAAAGTAAGAATGCTAAATGAATTTAATGCATCCACATAAATCATGAAGTAGATTTTTAACACTCAGGGGTGTCATTCTAAATGCCCTCTAGGGAATCAACTTTTCATCAATATGCATTCTTACTTGTTCTATCCTTTCTAACAACTATTCGTTTTATACTCAACACAATTCAGTTAATTTTAGTTCCTTACATAGTTGTTCCTCAATGATTTTACAGAATTGATGCCAAATCTAGTCCTTATTTCATACCTTCAATTTTGAACCTATGGAAGATACAGGTACTTCTTAATAGGCTTCTTGCTCTTTCCCATAACTTACCCTCCTGATGCGCATCATTATTAAATCAGATCCACTGACTTTCAGAATATTACTATACTCCATTAAAGAGTAGACAGAACAAATGATAAGCTTTACCAGCAGATCCAGAGTTGTCATGTAGCACCATTCTGAGTTTGTCCATTCCAAAGTTTTATGATGCTTAAATCTTCTTGTATTGGTCCCTTGAAGAAATGGTCTTGGAATAGTCCCTTGAAGAAGAGGACCACTAGGAATTCTAAAAATCATTTCACTTCCACACACACACACAAAAAAAGAAGGCCTTCATAATGGAGGTGGAGTCAACCAGAAAAGGGAAGTAATTAAAAGAGAGAGGTTCCTTTTTGTCCTCATGTTTTCTTCCATTTGGGCCATGAAACAAAGAAAACTGAGAAACATTCACTACAGATTTACAAAAATTAAAGGGGAAATACTAACTCAAGTATGGTTGTCATTGAACATAAAATTTTTGCACTGTGTTTTGGATGAATATATTTGAAACAAAAATAATAATTGTTTTGAGATGAAATTATGTCAAAAAAAATTAAGGTAAGGTACTTCCCTGGTGGTTCAGTAGTTAAGAGTCTGCCTGCCAATGCAGGGGTCCTAGGTTCAATCCCTGGTCAGGGAAGATACCACATGCCTCGGAACAATGAATCCCATGTACCCCAACTACTGAGCCAGAGTTCTAGAGCCCATGAGCCATACCTACTGAAGCCTGTGCTCCACAAGAGAAGCCACCATAATGAGAAGCCGGCACATCACAACAGAGTAGCCTCCTCTTGATGCAACCAGAGAAAGCCCGCACAGAGCAATGAAGACCCAGTGGAGCCAAAAATAAATAAATAAATAAATAAGCACTTAGCAATGAATTTTTTTAAAAAACCAAAATAAAATGGGCAAAACATAATTAAATCACTAAAGCTTGATTGTATAGCCACTTTTATTATTATTTCCATAATCAAAAGTGTCTCATGAATAATTTTGTGCAGATTATCCATAGACAGCACTTGAGTTTCTTTTCTTGTTTAAAAAAATTTATTGGAGTACAGATTTATAATGTTAAGTTCTTCTGTACAGCAAAGTTATACACACACACATATATATATGCCCACTCTTTTTTAGATTCTTTTCTCATATAAGTCATTGGAGAGTATTGAGAAGAGTTCCCTGTGCTATACAGCAGGTCCTAATTATTATCTGTTCTATATATAGTAATGTGTATATGTCAACACAAATTTACCAATTTCTCTCTCCCTACACCTCCTCTTTCTACCCTGCTAACCATAAGTTAGTTTTCTACATCTGGGACTCTCTTTCTGTTTTGTAAAGAAGTTCATTTGTACCATTTTTTATAGAGTTTACATATAAGTGATATCATGTATTTGTCTTTTTGTGTCTGACTTAACTTCACTCAGTATGGCAATATATATATGCATTAAACTTCCTAAAAATCTTTCCACAATGAATATTCTAAGCCCCTTTGGCTTCACTGGTAAATTCTAAGAAATATTTAAGGGAAAAAAATAATACCAATTCTAAACAAACATTTCTAGAAAACAAAGAGTAGTGACTACTTTCCAACATGTTCTATGAGGTCAATATAACTTCATACCAAAACCAGAAAAAGACATTATAAGGAAGGAAAATTACATAGGAATATCTCTCACAGACATATATGCAAAACTCTGGACAAAATATTAGTAAATAATATCTAGAAATATATAAAATAATAATATATCATAACCAAGCAGGATTCATCCCAAAAATATAATGTTAGTTTAACATTCAAAAATTAAAATTGTATATAACTCATTATATAAGACTCTTAACAGAAAAATTATTCAATCAACTTGATAGATGTAAAAAAGCCTTTCACAAAATGTAACATCAGTTCCCAATAAAAACTTAGTGAACTAGGTGTATAAAGGGTATCCATGAAAAGCCTACAGCTAAAATCATATTTAATGCTCAAAGACTGAATGCTTTCTCCTTAAGATCAAAAGACCAAAATGTTAATTTTAATCATTTCTATTTGACATGGCACTGGAGATACTATCTAGGACAATCAGGCAAGATAAAGAAATAAAAAACATTCATGTTGAAAAGGAAGTAAAACAGTCTTTTTCTTGGCAGATGATATGATCATCTGTGTAGGATGTATAACAAAATTTACAAAAAACTACTAGAATTAATCATTGAGTTAAGCAAGGTTGGAGGATACATGATCAATATACAAAAATCACATAACAAAAAAAAAATCAGAAGTTAAAATTTAAAAGTAAATTCCATTTGTAGTAGTATCAAAATTATACAAAATATTGAGTAAACTTGACCAAAAATGTGAAAGTCCTATATACTCCAAACTACACAATATTCTTGAAAGAATATTAGAAATTAAAGAATTAAAATTAGAAATAATATTAGTTATAGTAATATTAAAATAATAATATTATTTCTAGTATCTAATATTAGAAATTAAAGAATTAAAATTCTTGAAAGAAATTAAAGAAGATTTAAATAATTGGGTTAATTTAAATAATTCTTTGGTTAGAAGACTTTATTGTTAAGATTTCAGTGCTTCACAATTTGAATTCTAAATTCAATATAACCAAAATCAATATCCTAGTGGGCATTTTTTCATAATAACTGGCAAATTGATTTTAAATTTTATTTAGAAATGCAAGGGGTCGGAAAATCCCATGGACGGAGGAGCCTGGTAGGCTGCAGTGCCTGGGGTCTCTAAAAGTCGGACACGACTGAGCGACTTCACTTTCACTTTTCACTTTCATGCATTGGAGAAGGAAATGGCAACCCACTCCAGTGTTCTTGCCTGGAGAATCACAGGGACGGCAGAGCCTGATGGGCTGCCGTCTATGGGGTCGCACAGAGTCGGACACAACTGAAGTGACTTAGCAGCAGCAGCAAAACAGACATAACAAATTTCGAAGTGATGAACATGTTGGAAGATTAACACTAGCCTATTCTGAGATTTTTTTTTTATAAAACTGCCATAATGAAGACAATGTTGTATTAACATAATCAACACATATATAAATGATTGATTTTTGACAAAGTATAATATTTTCAACAAATGGTGCTGAACAGTTGGTTATTCATATTGCAGCAAGATGAATTTCAATCCTTACACCATATACAAAAAGGGATCATAGACATAAATACAAAACCTAAAATTTTTTAAATATTAAACATCTCAAAGGTTTTAGTTAGGAGAACTGGTAACACATGTTCATTTAGTGACCTGTACATGAATGTTTACGTGAGTTTTACTTGTAATGGACAAAAACTAGAAACAAACAAACAAAAAAATGTCCTTCAACTGGTGAATGGGAAAACGAGCAGTGGAATTAATACTCAACATCACAAAGGAATGAACTGTTGATACATGTGACAACAGGAATCAGTCTTCTACTTTGTGAACTCATTTAGAATTCTGGGAAATACAAACTAATCTTTTGTGACTGGAAGGAGTGGTTGCTTAAGTCATTTTTATACTGGGGGTAAAAATGATGAAACTTTCAAAGGATAATTGATATGTTCATTGTCTTGATTGCTTTGATGGTTTCACAGGTACACACCTGTTTATCAAAACTAAAAAACTGATCACTTTAAGTATGTGAGCTTAGTATCTATCAATTATATCTCAATAAAGCTGTTTAGAAAATCTTGATGAACACTTTTTGCTGTAAGATAAAGAAAAGGAAAAACTCTGACATTAGCCCATCTTTCAGGTTTACAACAATACATGGTGCAAGGCGAATCCTTGATAGGAACCAGGAGAGGAAAACTGAAGATGTGAAAAACTTTAAATGGACCTGAAAGTTAGAAGATAATTTCATAGGAAAACTTTGATATTTTATATGAGCTTCTGCATGGCAAACAGAAGGAAGAGGAATAGAGACAGAAGTAGTACCAGATTTTGGAACTCATTTTGGATTTTGGAAAAGATTTTGGTCTTGTTAGCAAAGTCCTTGTGTATCTGAGAAATACGTATTCTTATTGTATTCCTTCTCTAAATGAAGTCATTAGCTTTGTTAGAACCACCTAGTGTTTCTATAACTAAATAAACTTCTGTATTGTTCTTTTAAAAAATCTCTACATATAAATTGCAGAGAGTATTATTATATAAGTCATGGAACAAACTCATGCTTTACTCAGCCTTTACCACCCTACTGTTGAGAATATCTGTGTTCTCTTCCTAATTTGCCTAAGTTACAGTTTCTTTGCAATGCTGAGCAAGGTCAACTTTTTCTTTTTTTATGTTCTACCAATCACTGAATAAACAGTCCATTGATTATCTAGTCTTTGTTTGCAGTTCATGGTGAATGATTACCCAGACCTTATTATCCTTTGTGATAGAGTGCCAGGACTCTCTTGGTTTTGAACTCTTCAATTGCTATTTTTCAGTTTTTCTGAAAAGTTCTTTGTCCCACATATCTGATTTTTTCCTCAAAACCCCAGACTGTAATGTCTTCTGACTTCATTGTGCTCTGTATCTTAATTAACTCAATATTGTCCTTTATTTTCCAAAAGATTGCCTTTCCTAATATTCTGACATGTTGAGCACAAATTTAAGCTTTATGCTAGCAAACTCATCATTTACATTAAACATATAAAATGTGGCTGTTGGCATAATGTGATGCTTGCTGTGTACAAATACTAATAGTTCATTACAGGCTGCATATTGACCAACAGTCAGCTTTGATTCCATCATACTCTGATATTTTTTCCTTAACTCTAGTAATTGGACTTCTGCTTTTGTTCATGCCTTGTGAAAGATTTTGTCTTGCACCAATTCCAGTAATTTGTACCAGATGATCCACTTATGCTTCACTTTCTATCTTGGCTTCTTCTCCAAATCACCAAGTGCTTCAGGACTGGGGGTCCTGTCTTTCAACAGATATTTCTGAGATTGAAGCAAGATGTTGTTTTTGTACCATTTGATTACCAGCCAGAGACTGGATATCTTTCTCTTTACTCCATCCAACAATTGCTATGGCTAACCTACATAAGTGGGAAATGGCTACCCACTCCAGTATTCTTGCCTGGAGAATCCCATGGAGGGAGGAGCCTGGTAGACTACAGTCCATGGGGCCGCAAGAGTCGGACATGACTTAGCGATTAAACCACCACCACACCCTACATAAAAATCACAATTTTACGGTTTACAACTAGCCTAGATTACTCCCTTATTGAATATAAATTGTTTTCCTTTACTGAGTAACATTATGGATGCCTACATTTTATGGTCCCCCTGAAAATTATCATTTGTTTAGCCTTTCATTTGCTCTTTTTAACCTAGTCAACACAACTACACTCTTTGTACACAGATATTGAATACAATATGGATAATTCAACACTAATCTTTATTCTTTTTCTCAATCATTTCTTGCTGTTTCTCCAAATTTCCTGTAATATAAGCTCTTTGCTTTAACTCTAGACTCTGATCTATTCCTGGTAGCTGAGATTTCACATTAGTGTTTGACATCCTCAACATTTGATATTTGAGTTTCCCAATATTTTTCAGCAAAGACTTGTAATTCCAACTTTTTCCTGTTAAGAGTTTTTTGTGAGAATGTAATTTTTGTTCACAATTTGCTTTTCCTTTCACTCAACTAAACTCAATACAATATGGTTTCCACTCCATATTTTATATTTTTGCACTTACTAAGTAAATATATTTAAATGTCTACTTGTATTAAATGACTTCCCTGGTGGCTCAGATGGTAAAGTGTCTGCCTCCAATGTGGGAGACCCAGGTTCAATCCCTGGGTCTGGAAGATCCCTTGGAGAAGGAAATGGCAACCCACTCCAGTATTCTTGCCTGGAAAATCCCATGGACACAGTCCACATGGTCGCAAAGAGTCGGACACGACTGAGCGACTTCACTTTGCTTTTATATTAAATATTCTGTTAGTTTCTTAGGATATATTAAGAGTTAATTCATTCCAGGCATCTAATTTCATTGAGCATATATTCTAGTAGGAATAATAGACATAAACATAAGCAAATTAAGTGTTCTATGTGATATAGAGGGCAAGAACAGAGCAAGTGGACTTAATCTCTTACAACCAAGTCTAGAGAGTTTGTATTACATCCAGGCAAAATTGTCCTATGAACTGAGCTCTGAAGGATAAGTTAGCTGGCTATGGTAAGAGAATCAAAGATTCCCCAGGCAGAAGGGAAAGTGTGTTTCTAGTTCATCAGGTAAGAAATAGAGTGTGACACTGAAAGAGTCACAAATCCAGTATGATTGCAACACAGAAACTGAGGATGAAATTGGCATTTGATGAGCTTGGAGGCAGGGCAGGAAGAGATCTCATAGAACACTCAAAGCCATGATAAAAAATTTTTCTTAAGGGCATATAGAAGATCCTGAGTGGTAGCCAACAAGACAGTAAAATGGTAAAATTTCTCTTTTCAACAGTTACTCTATTGTTATTCATTCGCTAAGCCATGTCCAAATCTTTGCCACCGATTGGACTGCAGCACGCCAGCCTCCTCTGTTCTTCACTATCTCCCAATGGATACGTGTTAAGTCACTTCAGTTGTGTCTGACACTTTGCAACCTCATGGACTATAGCCCGACAGTCTCCTTTGTCCAAGGGATTCTCCAGGCAAGAATACTGGAGTGGGTTGCCATGTCCTCTTCCAGGGGATCTTCCTGACCCAAGGATCAAACCCGTCTCTTATGTCTCCTGCATTGGCAAGCAAGTTCTTTACCACTAGCACCACCTGGGAAGCCCCTTCACTATCTCCTAGAGTTTGCTCAAACTCATGTCCATTGAGTCAGTAATGCTATCTAACCATCTCATTCTCTGCTACTGGCTTTTCTTTTGCCTACAAAAGCTTTCCCAGCATCAGGGTCTTTTCCAATGAGCAGTCTTCGCATCAGGTGGACAACGTATTGGAGCTTCAGCTTCAGCATCAGTCCTTCCAATGAGTATTCAGGGTTGACTTCCTTTAGGATTGACTGGCTTGATCTCTTTGCAGTCCAAGGGACTCTCAAGAATCATCACCAGTACCACAATTTGAAAGCATCAATTCCTCACCTTTTAGCCTTCTTTATAGTCCAACTCTCATATCCAACACTCTAAAGTAGTACATGACTACTGGAAAAACCATAGCTTATTCTGGCTACATTATAAAAAAGAGCTTGCAAAAGGCCAAAAGTAGATGTAATAATGCAAGATAGGAGACTTTATTGGAGCTCAGTAATATATGACATATGGTATGGATGTTGGGCTGTAATGGTGGGTTCAACAGTGTTTATTTATTTCCAGAAGTAAACACCTGACTAAATAAGATGCGCACATGCACCAATAATGCCAATGTGCCATGGCAAAAGGATAACACTGATTCTTTTATGTCTGTTGAGATCCAAGAATAGAGGAAGAAAAAAAAAAAAAAAAAAAAAATGGATATGGGCTAAATACATTCTGGTAGCCTAGAATATAAACTTCAAGACTGATGGTGAGAGGACAAAAAAATTCAAGATTAGGTTTGAACAACTGATAATGTTATCATTAGCTATGATAAAGACACTGGATGGAGAAAAGGCAGATTTGGAATAAAAGGTAGTAAGTTCAAAATAGGCCACATGACATTTAAAATCTCTTTGAAACATCCAAGAGGATGCAATGAGCAAAAAATACATATGCAGTGAAGAATCATGGAAGAGAAATCTTGACTGGAGATGTAAGTTTGGGAGAATGCAGGTGGAAATTGAAGACCCAGAAATCAAGGAGATCACTTACCATGGGTAATGACACACATCTGAGAAACCCTATGAAGTGGTTAAATAAATAAAACAGAAAATGTTCTCCAAAAAAGAGAGAGGAGAAATGCTCAGACATACATGAGAAAGTCCTAGAAAATGAAACATTATAGTCAAGAAAATAAAGTATTAGGAACAAACAAAAAGATAATAATCCATGTGTCAAATAATGTTGGCATATCAAATAAGATAAGGACTGGCAAGAGTTTTTTGACTTGTGATGTAGATCCAGGTTAATAATGAGTTTGGTGAAACCTCCCTGTCTGAGTCTTATTTCAGGGGCCAGATTACCTGTGAAAAGGGTGCTGAATGCCCCAGAAGAAACATAAATAACTCTGCCTCAATATGTGTCCTATAGACAATCTTTTTCTAAGTAACTATGGTCTGTGACCATAGGTGAGACGAGACCAGGTCCTCCTTCCCTGACCTGATCATCCCAACAATAGTTCATATGGGAAAACACTCTCTATCCCTCACTTCTTAATTGTAGATCCTTAACCAGGACACTGCATGTGTTTACCATATACACCTATTTTGTTGAATAATAAATAACTTTAATAGCTAGTGGCTTAAAGCAATAAAAATAATAATGAGTTCGGTGAGAAAAGCTTCAGTGAAGTAATTTTTTTCTTCTCTGAAATATGAAAAAGCGTCATAGCACAGATTGTGGTAGAATGAGCTGAATGACAGAACTGAGGACCCAAGTGACGACTGAGAGAGTTTAAAACAGTTAATATCAGCCATTTTTTCATCAGAGATCACAGCCCAGGGAGATAAACTAGATCAGAACAAAATCCAAAGACAATGTCTCTCTGGGTCACTCACTCAGAAGTTCCCTACCTGTTGTGTAACAATTCATCATCCTTACTAATTTCAGAAGCAACTACACTGCAATCCTACCAAGCAAGGGGCCACTTTTCATTATTTCCATCCTACTTTTTTTTTAAACTAGATTATTGTATAAATGATTTCTTCTATCCCCTTGAAAACATTCTAAAGAAACATGACAGATGATAATTCACTTAATCTTCAACCAGCCACTGCACTTTATGGGAAAAGATACAGTAAAAATTTGACTGAAAAGTAAGTTAAGGGTGAGTGGTTTCAGAAAGAGGTATATGTGTCTTAAAGGAACATCAAAAAGTTCAACTTGTGTCGTCTTAGAATTAAACAAGGAAGACACTTGACACCAGACAAGTGAAGATAAAAATAGCAACATAGAACAGATGGAAGCTCCTACATGGTAGTGTTAATGTCAGTACTCTATTGACATTATATATATTATATATAATTAATATAATTATTATATATATATGTATCTCCAAGAAACAGGAAAGGATGTATGGATTTAACCAATGTCCTTTTCTGAGAAGTAAATGGAATCACCATGAACATGAGTTTGAATTTTGGACCTTCTTGGTTAAACTGCTAAAAGGAGGGAAGAGAAATGTGAGCCTTGCTATTCTGCTACAGTACTTGAAAGCTCATTCAAGTTTCTTGCATCCTAAAAAAAAACACCTTTTTAAAATCTTCATGCATATTTGAGGCTTATACGTGGCACCACAACACTCTAAATCTTAGTTCTCAGTATGTGAGAAATACAGTTTAGAAAGTTTTGACTATTTACTTTTATTTTTAAAACCATTTATTTAGGAAAATGGTTCCACAGATTTTTATTTGCTTTTTCTTTTATTTCAGCTCCTTTCACAAGTGCTCAAATCAAACATGAACTTTTACCTTCTAGTCACTTTTGCCAAAGCCTTTCCTGCAAATTATGACTATGTAAAAATAAATTTCAACAGTTTTCCTAGAATTAGTTTCAGGCACTGAAAATTTCACCTTTGGGTGAGAAGACATTTACAAAATTTAACCATCTGGATCAAATGATTATTGAAATTCATGTCAAACTTTACTTCTTCATACATAAGAGTAAAATATACATGCAGAGAAAGCAACTTGACCTAGGGAAAAATTATTAAGATATCTGAATTAAAGAACCTGCCTGCCACTGCAGGAGACTGTAAGAGATGCAGGCTCATTTCCTGGGTTGGGAAGATCCCCTGGAGGAGTGTATGACAATCCACTCCAGTATTCTTGCCTGGAGAATCCCTTGGACAGAGGAGCCTGGTGAGCTACGGTCCATAGAGTCACAAAAAGAGTCAGACATGACCAAAGGGACTTAGCATGCACGCAAGCATTATTGTGTTAGAAGTTGTTCCCAGAAACCCTACCAGAGGGTAGCATTTCACTGCATTTCTAAAGGTATCTTTTGAGCTAAATACCTTGGCTTTCACAGCTGAATTATTTCATGGCCAAGTTGTTCATGATAATAAATTCAATTTTCAATTCATTTTATATGATTTATAATTAAAAGAATTTAAAAGCAGGATATAAAAATAGATCATCTTAAAATTAGGCTCAAAAAATAGCATTGTCTAATGACTGACCAAACAAGAGAGGATTCGGACATATGACCTAGCAAGCGATCCGTGAGTAGTAAAAACAAAAACATAGGCTATGGGGCTGGAGTAGAGCCCACTGTAGCCATTAGGCAAGAATGCAGGAGGGAGGGTACTTACTTTGGTTTATCAAGATTTGCTGGTGCACAAAATAGCAGGACTCCCAGTGTAAGAAGGTTACAGGCTAAGACATTCAGAAGAGAAAACATGTATTTCCTTGCCACAGAATCGTACTGTCTGGAAAATGGGTATTAACATTGGAAAGAATTAAACTTTGTTTTTGGTAAGATGAATTGGGAGATTAGGACTGACATATATACACTAACATGTGTAACATAGACAGCTAGTAGGAATCTGCTATAAAGCCCAGGGAGCTCAGCTGGGTGCTCTGTGATGACCTAGAGGGTGGGATTGGAGGTGGGGGCGGGGGTGGGATGGAGGCTCAAGAGGGAGAGGATATATGTAACGCATATGGCTGATTCACTTCATTGTACAGCAGAAACCAACACAAGGTTGTAAAGCAATTATACTCCAATAAAAATAAATAAAATTAAGGAACAGTTACTCTAAAAATCAGATATTGAACATGAGGAAGGAAAATGTGTTCCCAGGGACAAAGTGGAATAGTAAATACTGAATTCTGACATGGAAAGAACAAAGAGAAGGAAACCAAGACTTTGGAGAAAGGCAAGCCAATCTCATCTCCTAACAATTGCGGATGACTCATTCCTTCAGTTCAGTTCAGTTCAGTCGCTCAGTCGTAGCCAACTCTGCAACCCCATGGATTGCAACACACCAGGCTTCCCTGTCCTTCACCAATTCCCGGAGCTTATTCAAACTCATGTTCATTAAGTCAGTGATGCCATTCAACCAGCTTATCCTCTGTCGCCCCCTTCTCCTCCTGCCTTCAATCTTTCCCAGCATTAGGGTCTTTTCAAATGAGTCAGTTCTTCACATCAAGTGGCCAAAGTATTGGAGCTTCAGCTTCAGCATCAGTCCTTCCAATGAATATTCAGGGTTGATTTCCTTTAGAATTGACTGGTTTGATCTCCTTGCACTCCAAGGGACTCTCAAGAGTCTTCTCCAACACCACAGTTCAAAAGCATCAGTTCTTTGGCACTCAGCTTTCTTTATGGTCCAACTCTCACATCCATACATGACTACTGAAAAAACCATAGATTTGACTAGACAGACCTTTGATGGCAAAGTAATGTCTGCTTTTTAATATGCTATTTAGGTTGGTTATAGCTTTTCTTCCAAGGAGCAAGTGTCTTTTAATTTCATGGCTGCAGTCACCATCTGCAGTGATTTTTGAGCTCAAGAAAATAAAGTCTCTCACTGTTTCCATTGTTTCCCCATCTATGCCATGAAGTGATGGGACCAGATGCCATGATCTTAGTTTCCTGAATGTTGAGCTTTAAGCCAACTTTTTCACTCTCCTCTTTCACTTTCATCAAGAGGCTCTTTAGTTCCTTTTCTCTTTCTTCCATAAGGATGGTGTCACCTGCATATCTGAGGTTATTGATATTTCTTCTGGCAATCTTCATTCCAGCTTGTGCTTCATCCAGCCCAGCATTTTGCATGATGTACTCTGCATATAAGTTAAATAAGCAGGGTGACACTATACAGCCTTGACGTACTCCTTTCCCTATTTGGAACCAGTCTGTTGTTCCATGTCAGTTCTAACTATTGCTTCTTGACCTGCATACAGATTTCTCAGGAGGCAGGTAAGGTAGCCTAGTATTCCCATCTCTTTAAGACTTTTCCACAGCTTGTTGTGATCCACACAGTCAAAGGCTTTGGTGTAGTCAATAAAGCCACAGTCAAAAATTCATTCTTTACCCAGGTAATGTGCTGTATTTTTAATTTTCTCTTGCCTGCTACCTTGTGAAATAATGAATAATTTTTTATTTTGCAGATGAGAATGCCGAGGCTTAAATAAGTTAAATGGTTTACCCAACATGATTTATTATGAAGAAGAACAAAGATCAACACTGTGACATTCTGGCTGCATGCCCATTTTCCTTTCCAGTTAAGTATATCTAGAGTTAGAAAGAGATTCCAGAAGTTAAGGGAAAGCAAATTACACAATGCCTTTCTATCATGAAGAACATAATCCCAGGCACCAGAAACATGCATTTCAGATGAAGAAATTGGAAAGAAAGGAACATTTGAAATTTAAGCAAAGCTTAAATCCTTAGAAAAGTGCTGATACAAATGCGCAAATTCAATTTGGTGAACTTCTGAGATATTTGTATATTTTCTTGTTGTTAATGCTCCCTGTGTAAGGATTTTGTCATTTACAGTAAAAAAAGAATCATTTCTCTTATTCTTTATAGGAAAAAGAAGAGTAGTAAGAATTAGGTGACTACCAAACAGATTCTTCCTATTGGCTTCCAAAAGTGGGTTGTGAACTGCTTGTTCATTCTTGTGAAATTACTTTATATATTGTCAGCAGAGAGATGAATGCTTTCATAAAAGGATTCTTCTCAGAAAAGTGCTATGTTCTTCCCTTTTTGACCACAGCTGTTTGTGAAAACCAGGAACATCACACCCAGTTACTTGCAGAAAACCTCAGTCTTTTATAATCGTAAGAAGGGTACAAAGTGTACACAGTACAGACTTTCCTCTTTTGTTTAGTTTTAAACCCCTAAGTCCATGATATTTGAGAATTCACTCATAGGCATAGAACCAGAAGAAACAAATGGACAAGTATGCAAATATAAACATGCATAGTTATTTAGAATGGTGAAAGTTTATAAATAAATGTATGTCTAATAAGAGACAAATGTCAATAAAATTTAGAACATCCATTCAATGGAATAGTATTCAACTGTTCAAAAATAATAATGTCACTTTCTGTGTACTGACTAGAAAGACCCAGGCTATAAGTGAGAAGCAGGAATATTTCATACCATACAATATGATAACATTTTACAAATATCTGCAAATATTTGTGTTTGTATATGTATATCTATGCATATACTTAAAATTCTGAATCAATAAAATTGAATTGTCTTTAATTTATGACTGATTGACACAAAATATTTTCTTTTTATATTAAAAGAAAAGGAGTATGGACTTCCATGGTGGTCCAGTGGCTGAAACTCAGTGGTCCCAACACAAGGGACCCAGGTTCGATCCCCGGTCAGAGAACTAGATCCTACATGCTGCAACTACAAGATTCACAAGCTGCAAGTAAGACCTGGCGCAGCCAAATAAATTTAAATTCTTTAAGTAAAGGAGTATTTTTTATAGTGTTATGTGAATCCCAACCATTATAGCTTATTTTTTTGATTACTTAAGAAATATTTACTGAACACACAGTACAAGCTATAATCTGGGACAGATGGTATGCATTCATAGATGAACACCATAAATAAGAAGATCAACAGCTACAACAGTCTGGCATGGATTTTGTTGGCAGTGTACATGAGCACTTTGAGACCATGGGTAGGTGTTTTTCGTCACTCAGTCATATCTGACTTTTTGTGACCCCATGAACTGCAGCACACCAGGCTTCCCTGTCCTTCACCATCTCCCAGCACTTGCTCAAAGTCATGTCCATTGAGTCAGTGATACAATCTAACCAGTTCATCCTCTGTCATCCTCTTATTCTCCTGCCTTCTATCTTTCCCAGCATCAGGGTCTTTTCCAGTGAGTTGGCTTTTTGCGTCAGGTGGCCAAAGTGTTGGAGCTTCAGCTTCAGCATCAGTCCTTCCAATGAATATTAAGAATTGATTTCCTTTAGGATTGACTAGTTTTAATCTCCTTGCTGTCCAAGGGACTCTTAAAAGTCTTCACCAACACCAAATTCAAAAGCATCAATCCTTTGGCACTCAGCCTTCTTTATGGTCCAACTCTCATGGATAAGTATGTCCTAACTTGACTCTGGGAGGGATTGGGGGCAGGAGGAGAAGGGGACAACAGAGGACGAGATGGCTGGATGGCATCACCAACTCGATGGACATGGGTTTGGGTGAACTCCGGGAGTTGGTGATGGACAGGGAGGCCTGGCGTGCTGCAGTTCATGGGGTCACAAAGAGTCGGACACAACTGAGCGACTGAATTGAACTGAACTGAACTTGACATAAAGGGGTTCAAGAAAGCTCTTTCTTAGGCTAAATCTGAAACTGCATCAATAATCGTCATTTAGAAAAGGGAGGAAATACTTGTATAATAGGTATAATTAGTGCAAAGGCTTTGAGTCATGTGCAAATATGACACTAAGGAACCTGGAAGTTGGATGAATAAAATGCAAGTTATCTAAAGGTGTGGAAGGAGTTACATCTGGAAGCTAAGGAGAAAAGGACAAGCAAGCAGTTTTGACTTTGCATGGAAGAAGGTGGGGATTTAATGAAAGAGTTTAGTCAGGGAAATACAGCTTTATATGAAAGATAGAATGATCACACAGAAAGAGAATGAAGAACAATATTGAAAGCAGGCTGTGTATTCCAAGCGGGCACAAAATACCCACACATCTAAAGTCAGCTTTCCTTTCCATACTCAATGTACTAAGTTGCTTCAGTCGTGTCCAACTCTTTGCAACCCCATGGACTGTAGCCTGAAAGCTCCTCTGTCCATAGGATTTTCCAGGCATCTTTACCACCAGCACCACCTGGGAAGCGCCCTTTCATACTCACTGTACTCAAGCTTCTATAATTTGAGCCTCTACCCTGTGATCCATCTAGGAATTCTGTCTATGAATTTCTCAAACTCTTCAATGGATGTTTACATGTTTTGATTACTTCTCAATCTACCTCTCCTTCTTCTATACCTCTGTTCTCTTGTACATGTTTCTTCCTAATATTACTGTTAATTGTTCTTAACAAAGATTTCAAGAAATCATTAGGAAAACAAAACTGAAAACTTAAAATTGAGTATCAGATGCTTTCCTTTGTGTCTGTTAAGCTTGTGCTGTCCCAGGGCTTCTCCTAACATCCTGCTAGTCTTCTCTGTCTATGGGATTCTCCAGGAAAGTATACTGGAGTGGATTGTCATGCCCTTCTCTAGAGGATCTTCTCGACCCAGGGATCGAACCCTGGTCTCCTGCATTGTAGGCAGATTCTTTACCGTTTGAGCTACATGGGAGTCCTAACATCCTGTCATGTTCCTGCAACTTGTTTCTACTCAAATGAGAGATGTGTATCCAATACCACTTCTTTACCAGGTCCCAGCACCCCACTCCAGTACTCTTGCCTGGAAAATCCCATGGATGGAGGAGCCTGGAAGGCTGCAGTCCATGGGGTCGCTGAGGGTCGGACATGACTGAGCGACTTCACTTTCACTTTTCACTTTCATGCATTGGAGAAGGAAATGGCAACCCACTCCAGTGTTATTGCCTGGAGAATCCCAGGGACAGGGGAGCCTGGTAGGCTGCCGTCTATGGAATCGCACAGAGCCAGACACAACTGAAGTGACTTAGCAGCAGCAGAGCTTCCAAGAGTAAGAAAAATTAAAATAGTGACAATCCATCTTTATTTAACCAAAATAATCTTGACACATATTGAGGATAATTATTTTGTTTTATTTGCAGAGCTTTTCCTACTAGTTTCAGCTATGTCTTTAGCTTTTATAATCAAGAGGTTCATTGATGGGTTTTGTCAAACAAATAAGCCCTACAGATGACTTCTGCAATTCCTAGAATGTTGAAGAAATTATAGACATCTCTGAAATCAGTAAATTTTGCTGTATTTGCTGCACAAGTAATTTGAGAAAGAAATGTTAAGAGAGAGTTAAAGCAGAAGTGGTGCACAATGAGAGGACACTGTAGCTAACATATATTAGAACAAAGAAGAAAATAGATTTGGTGATGGATGAGGGTATTAACAGACTTCCCAGGTGGAACTAGTGTTAAAGAACCCATCTGCCAAAACAGGAGACTTAAGGTTTGATCCCTGGGTAGGGAACACCCCTTGGAGGAGAGTGTGGCAACCCACTCCAGTATTCTTGCCTGGAGAATCCCATGGACAGAGGAGCCTGGTGGGCTAGAGTCCATAGTGTCTCAAAGAGTTGAATCCAACTGAAGTCATTTAGCACCCAGGCATGCACACACTAGGGTGCTAATGGAGTGGTGTAGATGACTACTACTCCATGAACTTCAAGATGTTCAAGCTGGATTTAGAAAAGGCAGAGGAACCAGCAATCAAATTGCCAACATCCGTTGGATCATCAAAAAAGCAAGAGAGTTCCAGAAAAACATCTACTTCTGCTTTATTGATTATGATTATGATTATTATGATTATGATTATGCCAAAGCCTTTGACTGGGTGGATTACAACAAGCAGTGGAAATTTCTTCAAGAGATGGGAATACCAGACTACCTGACCTCCCTCCTGAGCAATCTGTATGCAGGTCAAGGAGCAACAGTTAGAACTGAACACGGAACAACAGACTGGTTCCAAATAGGGAAAGGAGTACGTCAAGGTTGTATATTGTCACCCTGCTTATTTAACTTATATGCAGAGTACATCATGCGAAATGCCAGGCTGGATGAAGCACAAGCTGGAATGAAGATTGCCAGAAGAAATATCAATAACCTCAGATATGCAGATGACATCACCCTTATGGCAGAAAGTGAAGAAGAACTAAAGAGCCTCTTGATGAAAGTGAAAGAGGAGAGTGAAAAAGTTGGCTTAAAGCTCAACATTCAAAAAACTAAGATCATGGCATCTAGTCTCATTACTTCATGGTAAATAGATGGGGAAACAATGGAAACAGTGAGAGACTTTATTTTCTTGAGCTCCAAGATCACTGCAGATGGTGACTGCAGCCATGAAGTTAAAAGACACTTGCTCCTTGGAAGAGAAGCTATGACCAACTTAGACAGCATACTAAAAAGCAGAGACATTACTTTGCCAACAAAGGTCCATCTAGCCAAAGCTATGGTTTTTCCAGTAGTCACGTATGGATGTAAGAGTTGGACTACAAGGAAAGCTGAACACCAAAGAATTGATGCTTTTGAACCATGGTGTTGGAGAAGACTCTTGAGAGTCCCTTGGACTGCAAGGAGATCCAACCAGTGAATCCTAGGGGAAATCAACCCTGAATTTTCTTTGGAAGGACTGATACTGAAACTGAAACTCCAATACTTTGGCCACCTGATGTGAAGAACTGACTCATTTGAAAAGACCCTGATGCTGGGAAAGATTGAAGGCAGGAGGAGAAGGGGATGACAGAGGATGAGATGGTTGGATGGCATTACCGACTGGATGGACATGAATTTGAGCAAGCTCCAGGAGTTGGTGATGGACAGGGAGGCCTGGAGTGCTGCAGTCCGTGGTGTCACAAAGAGTCGGACACGACTAAGGGACTGAACTGAACTGAGGTGATGTCTAGGTTTTCTGCCAACCAGCTAGATCAAAGGGGAAGAAAGTTTGAGATAGTAGACCTAACTACAGTTATTGGTACCTGAAAATCTTCAGAGTATGGGTAAAAAGCATGAATGTGAGTTGGACCATAAAGAAGGCTGAGCACTGAAGAACTGATGCTTTCAAACTGTGGTGTTGGTGAAGACTCTTAACAGTCCCTTGAACTGAAAGGAGATTAAGCCAGTCAGTCCTAAAGGAAATCAACCCTGAATATTCATTGGAAGGACTGATGCTGAAGCTGAAGCTCCAATACTTTGGCCACCTGATGAGAAGAGCCCACTCATTAGAAAAGACCCTCTTGCTGGGAAAGATTAGAGGCAGGAGGAGAAGGGGACAACAGAGGATGAATTGGTTGGATGGCGTCACCAACTCAATGGATATGAGTTTGAGCAAGCTCCAGGAGATGGTGAGGGACAGGGAAGCCTGGTGTTATGCAACCCATGGGGTCGCAAAGAGTCTGATACAACTGAGCGACTGAACAACAACAACAAATGGATAAAAAGAGAGGGTCGTTCATGTAGATCATAATCTATCAATTAAATCAATTTATTAATAGACAGAGAAATGAGTGCCGAAATAGTAACCACCAAAAGTCAATTGATAAAAAGTTAAAATGTGGTGGGTAAGTTTAAAGATACTTTATGAACAAATGAAAAATGATTTACTGTAATTATTCTGTGACTGCTTTTATGATCAAGAGAAATGACATCTGTTATGTTAATCAAGAACTTAACTTCTAGGAAAAATTTGTTAGAGAACCAGTAGCAACAGCCAGTAAGAAATGAGCCAACAAAGACTGCTATGTAAGTCTGAATGGGATATTTCTGGGAACTGATTCTAATTCAGATTCAAACTCAGCTCTGATTCTTAATGAACAGTCAACTCCATAAAGAAGATAAAGAAGGTGATCTGAAAAAGACATTAAAATTTTTCAGTGGAATTCTCTAATGAAAAGTGTTACTAGATATTACAGGAGGTAAGCAGGGAGAATCCATAGGTTACCCATATGGCTCATATGTTTTCACTATCACATTAAAGGTATTTGATAGCAGTATCACCTACTTTCAGGGTTTCTTCTTGGAAGGACACTGCCTGCAATGCAGGAGACCCTGGTTTGACTCCTGAAGATGGGGAATATATCCTGAAAAGGGAATGGCTACCCACTCAAGTATTCTTGCCTGGAAAATTCCATAGACAGAGGAGCCTGGCAGGCTACAGTCCATGGAGTCACAAAGAGTCAGACACAACTGAGCGACTTCCTTTCACTTTCATTCACCTACTTTCAGTCCTTCTGACCAAAATTTTTGGAGTCGTCATTGATTCCTTTCTCCCATATCTTATATCCAATTCTTTCAGAAATCCTACTTGCATTACTTTAAAAATATGTCTCCATCTATTGCAATGACCCTGGCATTGCATCTGATCCATAGAATCCTGCCTCAGCCTCCTGACTCTCTCTACTACTCCCTAGTATCTATTCTCAACAAGATAATTATAACAAATCTTTTAAATTCCAAACCAGATCGTGTCCTTCACCTATTCAAAATTTTCCAAAAGCCCTCTAATTCACTCAGAGTAAAAGTTGAACTACTTAAAAGGATCTAAGGGGACTAACTAGCTCCCACCATCACCTCCATCACCCCTTTCTTACTTCTCTGAATCTACTTCTATTCTTTTCCTACTCATTAATCTTCACCAGATGTAGAAGGCTCTACATATGGACATCACCAGATGGTCAACACCAAAATCAGATTGATTATATTCTTTGCAGCCAAAGATGGAGAAGCTCTGTACTGTCAGCAAAAACAAGACCAAGAGCTGACTGTGGCTCAGATCATGAACTCCTTTTTGCCAAATTCAGACTGAAATTTAAGAAAGTAGGGAAGACCACTAGACCATTCAGGTATAACCTAAATCAAATCCCTTATGACTATACAGTGGAAGTGAGAAATAGATTTAAGGGACTAGATCTGATAGATAGAGTGCCTGATGAACTATGGACTGAGGTTCAAGACATTGTACAGGAGACAGGGATCTAGACCATCCCCATGGAAAAGAAATGCAAAAAAGCAAAATGGCTGTCTGGGTATGCT
>NW_011494853.1:930403-930973 GCF_000754665.1 Bison bison bison | reverse complement strand
AAAACAACAGAATGGGAAAGACCAGAGATCTCTTCAAGAAAATTAGAGATACCAAGGGAACATTTCATGCAAAGATGGGCTCAATAAAGGACAGAAATGCTATGGACCTAACAGAAGCAGAAGATATTAAGAAGAGGTGGCAAGAATACACAGAAGAACTGTACAAAAAAGATCTTCACGACTCAGATAATCACGATGGTGTGATCACTCACCTAGAGCCAGACATCCTGGAATGTGAAGTCAAGTGGGCCTTAGAAAGCATCATTAAAAACAAAGCTAGTGAAGGGGATGGAATTTCAGTTGAGCTATTCCAAATCCTGAAAGATGATGCTGTGAAAGTGCTGCACTCAATATGCCAGCAAATTTGGAAAACTCACCAGTGGCCACAGGACTGGAAAAGGTCAGTTTTCATTCCAATCCCAAAGAAAGGCAATGCCAAAGAATGCTCAAACTACCGCACAATTGCACTCATCTCGCACGCTAGTAAAGTAATACTCAAAATTCTCCAAGCCAGGCTTCAGCAATACGTGAACCGTGGACTTCCAGATGTTCAAGCTGGTTTTAGAAAAG
>NW_011494853.1:911555-929755 GCF_000754665.1 Bison bison bison | reverse complement strand
AGAATTGGACTATAAAGAAAACTCAGCGCCAAAGAATTGATGCTTTTGAACTGTGGTGTTGGAGAAGACTCTTGAGAGTCCCTTGGACTGCAAGGAGATCCAACCAGTCCATCCTAAAGGAGATCAGTCCTGAGTCTTCATTGGAGGGACTGATGTTGAAGCTGAAACTCCAATATTTTGGCCACCTGATGCGAAGAGCTGATTCATTTGAAAAGACACTGATGCTGGGAAAGATTGAAGGCAATAGGAGAAGGGGATGACAGAAGTTGAAATGGTTGGATGGCATTACCGACTCAATGGACATGAGTTTGAGTGAACTCTGGGAGTTGTTGATGGACAGGGAGGCCTGGTGTGCTGTGGTCCATGAGGTCATAAAGAATCAGACACGACCGAGCAACTGAACTGAACTGAATTGAACTACTACTGTGTAATAAGTAGATTAACAAGGACCTACTGTATAGCACAGGAAACTATTCAGTATCTTGTAATAACCTAAAATGAAAAAGAATCTGAAAAAGAACATGTATAACTGAATTACTATCCTGTATACCTTAATCTGGAGAAGGCAAAGGCACCCCACTCTAGTACTCTTGCCTGGAAAATCCCATGGACAGAGGAGCCTGGTAGGCTCCAATCCATGGGGTCACTAAGAGTCGGGCACGACTGAGCGACTTCACTTTCACTTTTCACTTTCATGCATTGGAGAAGGAAATGGCAACCCACTCCAGTATTCTTGCCTGGAGAATCCGAGGGACAGAGGAGCCTAGTGGGCTGCCATCTATGGGGTCACACAGAGTCGGACACGACTAAAGTGACTTAGCAGCATACCTTAATCTAACACAAAATTTTAAATCAACCATACTTCAACAAAGAAACAAGAAAACTACTTGGTACATTTTCTGAGTAGACTAACAAGATTCACCTGCAGCTTTTTCTTTATTTAAACTTTTAATCTTATATGGGAGCATAGCTGAAATTCAATTATAACTTTTTTCTTAATTGGTTAGTGATAAATATTCCAATTAGTATCATTCATAATAGTCTGCCCATTATACAGAACTTCCAATGGCCATTATACAGAACAACTGTCTCATTTAATCTAAAAACTTTAACTATGTTTTGCTAATTTTCTCAATATTTCTGTGTTGCTTTGATTACTTGGTATTAACACTGGGTTGGGAATGCTGGGGAGATCCATGTAACACTGTACTCCACTTTTGAAACATTATTAAATTTCATTATTAGTAATATTCTTTGGACATTCTAAAGTATTTATCTAGAGATGTCATCACTAATTGAGACATTTAGATCCTGTGCCTTTGTAGGAATTGTACTCTCCATAGTTAATAAACATTTCACTGATGGACAAAGTATAAAGTAAATAAAAAAATTATTTCTGTGAGGATGAAGCATCCAATAAAAGTGAGGGGTAAAAAAGATGTTATTGGATTTAATGTGAATAGGAATTGAAAAAGATTAGCCAAACAGCTAAAAATTTACACAGACCCTATGTAAAGATTGCTCAAAAATTTGTGTTTAAGTTCTGACTCTACTTGAGGGAATCTAAAATTGGTTACCTTAAATAATGCTCTATAGATGTAAGATTACTCAAGAAACTTATTCTTGAGTTCTATAACTGAATCACTGGCAGAACTATAGCCAGTGAAACCAATCAAAAAGGAAGAGCCTTGTCCTTATATCAAAAAAAAAAAAAAAGAAGAATCAATGTACAGGTTTCAGTTGGTTATATAAGTTCTCACACATTTAATTTCTCAGTCATCTGAAAGTTTAGTTGGAAACATGATGTCCATTTTCTCCTAAATATCTACATAAAACAAAAGTATTTCCCATTTTTGATTGTTAGTGTTTTCTAAAAATAATGGCATTCTCTTTCACAACCACACTGCATTTATGAAAATCAGGAGAAATTTTAAAAATCAGGAGATTAACATGGGTACAAATAACAAGACTCTTATTTGATGTACAGATCTTAATTACATTTTGCTGATTTTCTCTACAATATCTTCTGTAGACAAAGAAAATCCCGGATCATGTGTTGCTTTGATTACTTGGTTAAGTGACGTCTACCAGCTTTCTCCACTACGTACTTTAGTAACTTGTGAAAAAATACTTTGAAAGTGAAAATTGCTCAGTCTTGTCCGACTCTTATAATCTCATGGACTATAATACAGTCCTTGGAGTTCTCCAGGCCAGAGTACTGGAGTGGGTAGCCTTTCCCTTCTCCAGGGGATCTTCCTGACACAGGAACTGAACTGGGGTCTCCTGCATTGCAGGTGAATTCTTTACCAACTGAGCTATGAGGGAACTTCAGTAATTTGTGAAAAGATGCTTTGAGAATATGTAGATATCCTCTTCTCGCAACCCAACTACCACTGAGCCTATTATGCAGTGTCATTTTATTTAGTTGCAATGTTTCCTTTAATCTGAAGTAGTTCTGCAATCTTTATTTTTATTTGAGTATTCTATTTTTGTAGTTATTTTGTAAAATAGTTATTTGTAATCATTTTGTAAAATACTGTAAAATATTTACAACATTGTAAATTAACTGTAATAGATAAGTAATAGATAATAGTTATCTGTTAATATTAAATAAAAATATATAGATAATATTACTATAATCCAATTAGTAATAATAATTTAAAATTTTGTATCAGTTTCACATGTACAGCAAAGTGATTCAGTTATATATATTATATGCACCTATTCTTTTTCAGATTCTTTTCACATATAGGTTATTACAAGGTATTGAGTAGAGTTCCCTGTGCTATACAGCAGGTCCTTGCGGATTATATATTTTATATATAATGGTATGTATATGTTAGGCTTCCCAGGTGGCCCAGTGGTAAAGAATCCACCTCTAATACAGGGAATGCAAAAGATGAGGGTGCAATCTCTGGATCAGGAACATCCCCTGGAAAAGGAAATGGCAATCCACTCCAGTATTCTTGCTCGGAAAATCCCATGGACAGAAGCCTGGTGGGCTATAGTCTATGGGGCTGCAAAGAGTCAGACGTGACTGAAGCAACTTTACTAAGAAAACATAATTTTTGTCAGAACTTATTTAAAGAGGGCTAGCTATATAAGGTTTTATTAGTAGTGAATTAGCCTGAGCTCACATCAATTGTCTCATCTTCTGCTGCAGTTCATGGAGACCTAACTATCATTTGTGAAAGACTGCCAGGACTCCCTTGGTTTCATATTCTTCAACTATTACTTTTTAGCTTTTCTGTGAAGCTCTTTGTCCCTAAAATCTGATTTTTTTCCTCAAAACCCCAGAGTGCAATGTCTTCTGTTTCTTTGTGCTCTACATCTTAATTAACTCAATATTGTCCTTTTTCTCAGATTATCTTGCCTAATGTTTTAGCATTGTTGCTGTTCAGTAGCCCCGTCACGTCCGACTCTTTGTGACCCCCGTGGACAGCAGCACGCCAGGCCTCCCTGTCCCTCACCACCTCCCAAAGTTGGCCTAAGTTCATGTCCATTGCATCGGTGGTGCCATCCAACTGAGAGGGTAACAGGCAGGAAGGCCAGGGGTCTCCAAATAGAGGAAATAGCCTGCAAGTGTCAGACATTTTTATCTCTCTTAAGGGGCAGGAGGAAACAAACTAGCAATATTTTTTCCTTCTCTATACAAATTTAAAGGGAGGTTTCTCTTAAAATATTGTGTTGCCATAATGACACCCGGCTTTGCCTGAAGTTAGCTATTCTCGAGTCTAGAGATAACCAATGCCTTTTTCTTATGGAAATGTTTGTCTTAAGCTATGCTAATGTACTATGCCTTTACCCCAAACTCTGTCTCCAAGTTGGTTCCGCCTCTTGGCCCAGAACCTACTTGACAAACCAGTATGGATATTGTTCCCCTAATCTATGTAACTGAAACTATTTGTATGGTGGTCTGCCCTTCTTCAAGATTCAAGTTAATCATTTTATGGCCCAGGATAAACCATTTGGTGCCAAGATTATCCCAAAATACAGTTTATGGGTGAGGGGCCTGGTGCCATTCTGAATTTTAAGACATTCCTTTCTTTCATTTAACAGACTGCTAGTGACTATATAACATCCAGCTAAAGACAAGCAGTGGGGTACTCTTTCTGCCCCCTTCTGATGCCTATGTCAGAAGCTTTCTCTATCTCCTTTATACTTCAATAAAACTTTATTACACAAAAGCTCTGAGCGATCAAGCCTCGTCTCTGGCCCCGGATTGAATTCTTCTCCTCCGGGGGCCAAGAATCCTGGTGTATTCGTGTGATTCAACAACAACCTTTCACAGCCTCTGTTTCCCCTCCTCTTCCTGCCTTCAATCTTTCCCAGCATCAGGGACTTTTCCAATGAGCCGACAGTTCGCATCAGATGACTCGGCATAGAACTGAATGTTCTAGCATACTGAGTACACATTTTAAGCTTCACACTAGCAAGCTTATCATTTACACTGGACATATAAAGTGTGGATCTTGGCATAATGTGATGCCTATTGTGTACAAATAGTTCATTGCAGACTACTTATTGATCAACAGTCGGCTTTTATTTCATCATACTCTGATTTTTTTCCCCTAATTTTAGTAATTGGACTTCTGCTTTTGTTCATGTCTTGTGAAAGTTTTTGTCATGCACCAATTCCAGTAATTTGTTCCAGATAATCCACTTACGCTTCACTTACTATCTTGACTTCTTCAAATCACCAAGTGCTTCAGGACTGGGGGTCTTGCCTTCCAACAGATATTTCTTAGACAGAAGCAAGATGTTGTCTTTGCACCATTTTACTACCAGCCAGAGACTGGGTATCTTTATCTCTACTGCATTCAACAATTGTTATGGTTAACTTACATAATCCCTGGTGACACATTGGTAAAGAGTCCATCTGCCAATGTAGGAGAGACAGGTTCTATTCCTGGGTCAGAAACATTCCCTGGAGTAGGAAATAGCAACTCACTCCAGTATTCTTGCTTGGAAAATTCCATGGACAGAGGGGCCTGGTGGGATACAGTTGATAGTGTCACAAAGGGCATGCACATGAACAACCTATATAATATCACAATTTCATACTTTACAGCTGGCCTAGATTGCTGCCATGTTGAATATAAATTGTTTTACTCTTGTTATTGCTGTTCAGTTGATAAGTTGTGTCCAACTCTTTGTGACCCCACGGACTGCAGCATACCAGTCCCTCTTGTCCTTCACTATCTCCCAGAGTTCACTCAAACTCATGTCCGTTGATTCGGTGATGCCATCCAACCATATCATCCCCTTCCACCCCCTTCTCCTTTTGCCTTCGATCTTTCCCAACATTAGTGTCTTTTCCAAGGAGTCAGCTCTTTGCATCAGGTGTCTAAAATATTGGAGCTTCAGCATCCGTTCTTCCAATGAAAATTTAGGATTGATTTCCTTTAGGATTGACTGGTTTGATCTCCTTGAAGCCGAAGGGACTCTCAAGAGTCTTCTCCAGCTCCACAATTAGAAAGCGTCAATTCATTGCTCAACCTTCTTTATGGTAACTCTCTGGATGCCCCTAAACTTCCCTGGTAGCTCAGATGGTAAAGAAACTGCCTGCAATGTGGGAGACCTGGGTTTGATCCCTGAGTTGGGAAAACCCCTGGTGGAGGGCATGGAAACCCATTCCAGTATCCTTGCCTGGAGTATCCCGTGGACAGAGGAGCCTGGCGGGCTACAGTCAATACTGTCAGAGTTGGACATGACTGAGAGACTAAGAACAGTATACATGGGTGCCCCTACGTGTATATGGTCCCCCTGAAAATTATAATATCATTTGATCAACCTTTCATTCACTCTTTAAGCTAGTCAAACACAACTACACTCTGTGTACACGACAACTATTGAATACTTTATGGATAAGCCAACACTGAGCGTTATCCTTATTCTCAATCTTTTGTTGCTCTTTCTCCACATTTTCTGTAATATAAACTCTTTGCTTTAAATCTGGACTCCAATTTTATCCCTGGTAGTTAAGACTTCACTTTAGCACTTGATATCTATTGCATTGATATTTGTTTTTCAGAGTTCTTCAGCAAAGACTTACAATTCCAGCTTTTCCCTGTCAGGAGTTCTTTGTGAGAAAGTGGTTTATGTTCACAATTTGCTTTTCCCTTCATCCAACCAAACTCAATACAGTATAGTTTTGACTCCATATTTTATGTTTTTGTATTTAATTAACAATGACTTACTTTTGATGGTGTCTGAAAGAACTAGAAAAAAAATTGTATAAGCACCATACATTTATGATCTCATGTTAGGACTGACCAGATCTATCCAGAACCAGTAAGTATATTTCCAGTCCTATAAGCTATCAAGAGCCCATAAGAATAAAAAACAGTCATGAACAATATGTCTAAGATCAAACATCTTAATCCATGTAAGAGTGACATAGTCAGCTTCCTCCCTTTTCTCCTAATAACATTTCTGCTATTTGTCTGGTGACAGCCAGTGAAATGAACTAGGAATAAAGGAAGGATTTAATAACATGTGAACTAATGGTCAAAGAAATTTACTCACATGAATATTTGTCAAGATCCACTGTTCAGATATGAATTTCAGCTGAAATAATATTAGTTGCCATCATGATGCTTCTAATTACTAATCAGGAGTAGAAAATTAATTGGGGTATGGCCACATCCCTTTGAATGATGAGAGTGTATTGTAATTTTCTAAGTATCCTATAAGTTGAATACACCAAAAATCAGACAAATGCATAGGACAGCATTCTATGTAAATTCTGAGGAGAAAAATAGCTAACCTATCGTCTAAAGGAGTAAAGCAACACTGGACTCAGATTTTCCTTCTGCAACAGATGACAATAGCTACAGAGTAAGGACTTGTTGAAAGAAAATGTTTCTATCCCATTAATTCTACTCAAGCAAGCCATTTGTCACATATGAAGACAGCAGAATGTTTTAGTTATGTAACATTTTAGAATATGTCATCTACTTACAATGCCCAAGATTATTTTATAAAGAAGAAACATAAGTGACTGATTAAGAAAGATATGGGAAGCAGAACAGGGGAAAGCATAAGGGGACAGAAGAAAATGTATGTCAGCAGGACTAGTGGCTAAGCCCTTCTGGAATCAGCAAAACAGCTTGGGAGGAAGTGCTGAGTTTATTATTCAGGAGAATTTGTGGTTGAATTTTTCACCTCTTGCCATGCTTTTCTTCCTTCCCCAGCCCTGCTTCCCTGGCTACTGTCTCTAGGGTTAGCCAGGAAGGAGAAAGTTGGCGTGAAGAGGAAGTCAGTATGAAAGCAATGAGGAAATGGAGTCAACGCGAGGGCTATGATCTCTTCCTAAACAGAGAAAGGAAGTAAAAACGTGCAATTCTGAGTTATAACAATTAAAAAGAGGGCTGTGATTTGGGGTGTACAGACGATTAATCTTCCATGCCAGTTTTGAGTTTAAGCATAAGTTGTTGTTGTTTAGTTGCTAAGCTGTGTCTGACTCTTTTGTGACCCCATAGATTGTAGCCCGCCAGTCTCATCTGTCCATGGGATTTCTCAGGCAAGAATACTGCAGTGGGTTGCCATTTCCTTCCCCACCCAGGGATCGAACCCGTGTTTCCTGCATTGCAGGTGGATTCTTTACCAATGAGCCACCAGGGAAGCCCCAAGCCTGTTTAGTTAACTTGAGTTAAAAATGACTGGTTCTTGGGACTCCCTGGTGGCCCAGTGGTTAAAATTCTGAGCTCCCAGTGCAGGGGGTCTGAGTTCAATCCCTGGTCAGGGAACTAGATCCCACCTGCTACAACCAAGAGTTTGTATGCCAAAACCAAGGGTTCACATGCTGCAACCAAGAGTCCTCATGCCACAAATAGGACCTGGCACAGCCAAATAAGTAAATATTTTTGAAAAATTACTGGTTCTTACCCAACATGGGAGATAGAAAAGGGATGGAAGCAAGAGTTGAACACAGGACCAAATTAAGACTTTCAGATTGTTCCAAGATCTGGAGACACTATGGTGCTCTTTCATACACATAATTCAAAACAAAAAATATACTGAACACTCCAACACAAATAAGGAATTTCAAAAAAAAAAAATATGGATTATTGCCTAACAATTAATCCTTCAAAGTTTTGTTTTCATTTAAAACATGAAAAAGTTTTCTTCCATTAGAATTGTATGGAAAAATTTGTATGTGTGTTGTGCCCTGGGTGTTCTTTGGAAGGAATGATGCTAAAGCTGAAACTCCAGTACTTTGGCCACCTCATGTGAAGAGTTGACTCATTTGAAAAGACTCTGATGCTGGGAGGGATTGGGGGCAGGAGGAAAAGGAGACGACAGAGGATGAGATGGCTGGATGGCATCACCAACTCGATGGATGTGAGTCTGAGTGAACTCCGGGAGATGGTGATGGCAGGGAGGCCTGGCATGCTGCGATTCGTGGGGTCACAAAGAGTCGGACACGACTGAGCGACTGAACTGGACTGAACTGAACTGTGTCTGTGTACAAATCTGTATATTTCTTCTTGATTCCCATCAGTGAAACTCACACAGCCTCAGCTGTTTCATAACTTGCCTTGCTCCAGGATTTCCTCATCCTTTCCCTTAGGTTATGCCTTTATATTCTTATTTGATTCACCCTCTCCTCTTAGAAAGTGAAAGTGTTAGTCGCTCAGTCATGTCAAACTCTTTACGAAAATATGGACTCTAACCCACCGGGCTCCTCTGTCCACGGGATTCTCCAGGCAAGAATACTGAAGTGGGTTGTAATTCCCTTCTCCAGGGGATCTTCCCAATCCAGGGATCGAACCCAGATCTCCAACATTGCAGGTGGATTCTTTACCATCTGAGCCATCTCTGTCTGTTCTCTCTCAAATGTCATACTCCTGTCAGTTAATAACATATCTTGAATGTATTCTTTACAGCCTGTTTACCTCTTTCTTCAGTCTGCTAAACTTACAAAGCCTTGACTTAGCAATGAAGGTAGCTCCTTTCCTGACTCCTTTTGCTCTAACCTTATACTGTTCCAGGTCTGTGTCTCAATGAGACAGGTGACAATAAATATGCCTTGTCCTACCTTTGTGATCCTTCAAATTATCTGTGCCATCTACAAATACTGTTAATATTAAATGAGGCAATGATTATAAAGTGCTTACTATACTGTCTGAGAAAGGTTAGACAAGCATTAAAATGTGCCTCTGGTTGTTTGACATGGAGCTAACAGGCAGAGACAGAGCTGCACGTGAGTTTTATGCTATTAATACTCACCCCAATTTTTTTTTTCCCTTTGGGTTTAAGTACCTATAGTCAAGCTATATAGTGCATGAGGTTCTCATGGCAAGTATACTGGGGTGGTTTGCCATTCCCTGCTCCAGGATGACTGTGAGACCTGGACCATAAAGAAGGCAGAACACCAAAGAATTGATGCCGTCAAACTGTAGTGCTGGAGAAGACCCCTGAAAGTCCTTCGGACTGCAAGGAGATCAAACTAGTCAATCTTAGAGGAAACCAACCCTGAATACTCATTAGAAGGACTGATGCTGAAGCTCCAGTATTTTGGTCACATAATGCAAAGAGCTGACTCATTGGAAAAGTCCCTGATGCTGGGAAAGATGGAGGGCAGAGGATGAGATGGCTGGATGGCATCGCTGATGCTATGGTCATGAACTTGGGCAAACTTCAGGAGATGATGAGGGACAGGGAGGCCTGGTGTGCTGCAGTCCATGGGGTAACAAAGAGTCGGACATAACTGGGCAACTGAATGACAACAGTCAGGTTAAAAAAATAATGTTCATTCCCTAAGGGAAGTGTTCAGATATAACTTTTTCAATGTCAATAATGAAAAATACACTCTGAAAATTTAAGCAATTTGAATATTTGTTTCTTCTCTTTTCTCCTCACTGTGTTACATAATTTCTAAATAAAGATTTAGAATCATGGAATTATTATTATTGTTATTATAATCACTAATCTTTCTTAGGATTATCCATTTCTCTTTAAAGAACTATTTTTCATACTCACATAATTTTTTTTTGAAGTGCCCTGCAGCATTGTAAAATATTGCTTTCCAGATCAAAGATTGAACCTGTGTCCCCTGTGTTGGGAGCACAGAGTCTCAACACTGGACTTCCAGGGAAGTCCCTATACTCACATAATTTTATTACCCTAGATAAAGTCATTATTTAGACTTAATCCTCATATTTAACTGGTTTTATTGCTCACCATCCCTTTAATATTTCTTTTAGATTCTTACAATTTTTTCCTTCATTTTAAGGCAGTAAGATATGCATAATACAAAGTTTGCCATTTTAATGACCTTTAAGTGTGCAACTCAGTGGCGTTAAGAATACTTGTAGTGTTAGTTTAACCACCACCACTGTTTCAAGAACTTTTTTTTTAATTTTATTTTTTAATTTTATAATATTGTATTGGTTTTGCCATATATCAACATGAATCCACCACAGGTATACACGTGTTCCCCATCCTGAACTCTCCTCCCTCCTCCCTCCCCATACCATCCCTCTGGGTCGTCCCAGTGCACCAGCCCCAAGCATCCAGTATTGTGCATCGAACCTGGACTAGCAACTCGTTTCATATATGATATTATACATGTTTCAATGCCATTCTCCCAAATCTTCCCACCCTCTCCCTCTCCCACAGAGTCCAAAAGACTGTTCTATACATCAGTGTCTCTTTTGCTGTCTCGTATACAGGGTATTGTTACCATCTTTCTAAATTCCATATATATGTGCTAGTACACTGTATTGGTGTTTTTCTTTCTGGCTTATTTCACTCTGTAGAGTAGGCTCCAGTTTCATCCACCTCATTAGAACTAATTCAAATGCATTCTTTTTAATGGCTGAGTAATACTCCATTGTGTATATGTACCATAGCTTTCTTATCCATTCATCCGCTGATAGACATCTAGGCTGCTTCCATGTCCTAGCTATTATAAACAGTGCTGCAATGAACATTGGGGTACACGTGTCTCTTTCAATTCTGGTTTCCTCAGTGTGTATGCCCAGCAGTGGGATAGTGGGATTGCTGGGTCATAAGGCAGTTCTATTTCCAGTTTTTTAAGGAATCTCCACACTGTTCTCCATAGTGGCTGTACTAGTTTGCATTCCCACCAACAGGGTAAGAGGGTTCCCTTTTCTCCACACCCTCTCCAGCATTTATTGCTTGTAGAATTTTGGATCTCAGCCATTCTGACTGGCTTGAAACGGTACCTTATAGTGGTTTTGATTTGCATTTCTCTGATAATGAGTGATGTTGAGCATCTTTTCAAGAACTTTTAAAAAATCACTGCAAACAATAAAGTCTACTCCTTAAGGAATGACTCACCAGCGCCCCCTATATCAGTTCCTTGTGATTTCTATTCTACTGTCTGTGTCAATTTGCCTAGTCTAAATGGGTGAATTTAACTCAGATGACCATTATATCTACTACCGTGGGCAGGAATCCCTTAGAAGAAATGGAGTAGCCATCATAGTCAACAAAAGAGTCCAAAATGCAGTACTTGGACTACTCCGTTCGTTTCCAGTTTCCAAGGCAAACCATTCAATATCACAGTAATCCAAGTCTATGCCCCGACCAGTAACACTGAAGAAGCCGAAGTCAAACAGTTCTATGAAAATCTACAAGACTTTCTAGAAGTAACACCCAAAACAGATGTCTTTTGCATTATAGGGGACTGGAATCCAAAAGTAGGAAGTCAAGAAAAACCTGCAGAATCAGGCAAATTTGGTCTTGGAGTACAGAATGAAGAAGGGCAAAGGTTAATATAGTTCTTCCAAGAGAACTCACTGATCATAGCAAACACCTCTTCCAATAACACAAGAGAAGACTCTACACATGGACATCACCAGATGGTCAACACCGAAATCAGATTGATTATATTTTTTGCAGCCAAAGATGGAGAAGCTCTATATAATCAACAAAAACAAGACCAGGGACTGACTGTGGCTCAGATCTTGAATTCTTGAATTCCTTATTCCCAAATTCAGACTGAAATTGAAGAAAGTGGGGAAAACCACTAGACCATTCAGGTATAACCTAAATCAAATCCCTTATGACTATACAGTGGAAGTGAGAAATAGATTTAAGGGACTAGATCTCATAGACAGAGTGCCTGATGAATTATGGATGGAGGTTCAGGACATTGTACAGGAGACAGGAATCAAGATCATCCCCAAGAAAAAGAAATGCAAAAAAGTGAAATGACTGTCTGAGGAGGCCTTATAAATAGCTGTGAAAAGAAGGGAAGTGAAAAGCAAAGGAGAAAAGGAAAGACATATTTGAATGCAGAGTTCCAAAGAATAGCAAAGAGAGATAAGGAAGCTTTCCTCAGTGATCAGTGCAAAGAAATAGAGGAAAACAATAGAATGGGAAAGACTAGAGATCTCCTCAAGAAAATTAGAGATACCAAGGGAACATTTCATGCAAAGATGGGCTCAATAAAGGACGGAAATGGTAGGGACCTAACAGAAGCAGAAGATATTAAGAAGAGGTGGTAAGAATACACAAAAGAACTGTACAAAAAAGATCTTCATGACCCAGATAATCACGATGGTGTGATCACTCACCTAGAGCCAGACATCCTGGAATGTGAAGTCAAGTGGGCCTTAGGAAGCATCACTATGGAATAAAACTAGTGGAGGTGATGGAATTCCAGTTGAGCTATTTCAAATTCTGGAAGATGATGCTGTGAAAGTGCTGCACTCAAAATGTCAGCAAATTTGGAAAACTCATCAGTGGCCATAGGACTGGAAAGAGTCAGTTTTCATCCCAATCCCAAAGATAGGCAGTGCCAAAGATAGGCAATGCCAAAGAATGCTCAAACTACTGCACAATTGCACTCATCTCATATGCTAGTAAAGGATTGCTTAAAATTCTCCAAGCCAGGCTTCAGCAATATGTGAACCATGAACCTCCAGATGTTCAAGCTGGTTTTAGAAAAGGCAGAGGAACCAGAGATCAAATTGCCAACACGCACTGGATCATCGAAAAAGCAAGCGAGTTCCAGAAAAACATCTATTTCTGCTTTATTGACTATGCCAAAGCCTTTGACTGTGTGGATCACAATAAACTGGAAAATTCTGAAAGAGATGGGAATACCAGACCACCTGACCTGCCTCTTGAGAAACCTATATGCAGGTCAGGAAGCAACAGTTAGAACTGGACATGGAACAACAGATTGGTTCCAAATAGGAAAAGGAGTACATCAAGGCTGTATATTGTCACCCTACTTATTTAACTTATATGCAGAGTACATCATGAGAAGTGCTGGGCTGGAGGAAGCACAATTGAAATCAAGATTGCCAGAAGAAATATCAATAACCTCAGATATGCAGATGACACCACCCTTATGGCAGAAAGTGAGGAAGAACTAAAGAGCCTCTTGATGAAAGTGAAAAAGAAGAGTGAAAAAGTTGACTTGAAGCTCAACATTCCGAAAACTAAGATCATGGCATCTGGTCCCATCACTTCATGGCAAAATGATGGGGAAAGCGTGGAAACAGTGGCTGACTTTATTTTTCTGGGCTCCAAAATCACTGCAGATGGTGATTGCAGCCATGAAATTAAAAGACGCTTATTCCTTGGAAGGAAAATTATGACCAACCTAGACAGCATATTAAAAAGCAGAGACATTACTTTGTCAACAAAGGTCCATCTAGTCAAGGCTATGGTTTTTCCAGTGGTCATGTATGGATGTGAGAATTGGACTGTGAAGAAAGCTGAGCACCGAAGAATTGATGCTTTTGAACTGTGGTGTTGGAGAAGACTCTTGAGAGTCCCTTGGACTGCAAGGAGATTCAACCAGTCCATCATAAGGGAAATCAGTCCTGGGTGTTCATTGGAAGGACTGATGTTGAAGCTGAAACTCCAGTACTTTGGCCACCTGATGCGAGGAGCTGACTCATTTGAAAAGAGCCTGATGCTGGGAAACATGGAGGGCAGGAGGAGAAGGGGACAACAGAGGATGAGATGGTTGGATGGCATCACTGACTCAATGGACATGGGTTTGGGTGAACTCTGGGAGTTAGTGAGGCCTGGCGTGCTGCGATTCATGGGGTCACAAAGAGTCAGACACAACCGAGCGACTGAACTGACTGAAATACCTTCCCCAGTGTCTCAGCGGTAAAGAATCTTGTCTGCAATGCGAGACACCGAGGAGATGTGGGTTCTATTCCTGGGTCCAAAAGATCCCCTGGAGGAGGAAATGGCAACCCACTCTAGTAATCTTGTCTGAAAATTCCCATGGAGAGGAATCTGATGGGCTACAGTCCTTGGGGTCACAAAAAATCAGACACAACTAAGCACACACAAGTACCTCATATGATGTGGACTACATTGTCCATTTATGTCTTTGAATTTGAGCAAACTCTGGGAGACAGTGGAGAACAGAAGGCCCTGGCATGCCACGGTCCAAGGGGTTCCCAAAGAGTTGGAGATGTCTTAGCAACTAAACAACAACACCGTGTCTAGTTTACACCACTTAGCATGATGCTTTCAATGTTCATGCATGCATGTTACAGAATGTATCACAACTTTATTCATTTTTACGGCTAAATCATATTCCATTGTAGTTTTACTTTAGTATTTGGTCAAACAAAATATGTATTCAACTGTATTATTTTCTTAAGTTTTAAATTTACTTGATTTCTATTTTTATTGAGGTAACATTGTTTTATAACAGTGTGTAAGTTTCATGTGCACAACACTATAGTTTGACTTCTATATACACAATTCCATGCTCATCACCAGAAATCTAGTTTCCCTCCATCACTGTGCAGTGGCAGTCTTTTTAGCTTGAAGACTATCATGTCCGACAAAGTATGGTTACACCCACCCTCTTTTGGCTGTCATTTGGAGTATTGTCTTCCATCCCTTCACTTTGAGCCTGTGTCCATCTTTAGGGCAGAGATGAGTCTCCTGGGGGCAGCATAGACTTGTATCTTGTTTTTTAATCTACCTCACCACTGTGTGTCTTTTCATTGGTGAGCTCCATCCATTTACATTTCGACTGATTGTTGATAAATGAAGATTTAGTTCTGCCATTTATCTTTTGTTTTCTGGTTGCTCTGTATCTCCATTGTTTCTTTTTCCTTGTTTCCATTTGCCATTTTAGCCTGGTGGTTTTCTGTGATGTATCTCTCCACTTCCTGCTTTTTTATGTTTTGTGTTCTGCTCTTGGTTTCTTTTGTGTGTGCATGTGGTTATCATGTGGTTTGTTTAAATGTCTCATAGATTAAAAAAAAAAAGATAGTCCTTTTTTTCTGCTGATAGCATCTTAAAGCATCTTATCTTCATTTTCCTATACAGGTTCCATCATTTTATTCTTCCCCTTTAAGGTTTTTGTTATCACAAATTATCCTTTTTATGTTGTCAAATTGTCACTAAATTGAAGTAGCTATATTTATTTTTAATGTTTTATTCTCTTTTATCTGTGACCTAGCGGATGTGATCTAGCAATTCTAACTCCCAGCTTTTTACCTGAGATGTGGAAACATATGTCCACACAAAATCTTGTACACAAAGTTTCATGGGTGTATGTTAGTTGTGCAGTCGTGTTGGACTCTTTGCAACCCCATGGACTGTAGCCCGACAGGCCCCTCTGTCCATGGGATTTTCCAGGCAAGAATACTGGGGTGGGTTGCCATTTCCTTCTCCAGGGGATCTTCCCAACTTCCCAACCCAGGGATAAAACTCAGGTCTCCTACATTGCAGGCAGATGTTTCACGGTCTGAGCTACTAGGGAACATGATTTTTGTTGATAATAGTCCAAAAGTGAATAACCTAAATGTCTACCAATTGGCTACACAAAATGTAGTATATGCATACAATAGAAAATTATTTGGCAATAATGATAATAGATGAAGTACTGAATGAAGTACAACATTGATAAAACTTGAAAGTGAAGTTGCTCATTCATGTCCAACTCTTTGCGACCCCATGGACTGTAGCATACTACGCTCCTCCATCCATGGGATTTTCCAGGTAAGAGTATTGGAGTGGGTTGCCGTTCCCTTCTCCAAAGGATCTTCCTGACCCAGGGATCGAACCCAGGTCTCCCACACTGTAGGCAGACACTTTACCATGTGAGCCACCAGGGAAGTCCAATAAAACTTGAAAATGTTATTCTAATGAAAAAAGCCAGTCATGAAAGATGATGCACTGTGTGATTACATTTATATAAAATGTCCAAAATCAGCACACCCACAGATACAGTAAATAGATTATTGGTTTTGTGGGGCTGAAGGTGGGGTGTGTATGAAGAGGGAAGACAGAAGGACAGCTAATGGATACGGAGTTTCTTTGGGGAGCAACCAAATGTTCTAAGATAAGGTGTGATATGCTTGGTCAACTCTATGAATATACTAAAAACCATTGAATTGTAAAAGTGGGTGAATTTTAAGTTATATAAATTAAATCTCAATAAGACTTCAAAAAAAAACAAAAAGAAGGGAAGATGGGATTACAGAAAGTACCATCATCTTTAATTTTTTTAAGCCTTCAGTGGTTCTATTAATATCTGCAATTTTCCTCCAAAGGGATTACTTCTTATTAACAACTGCTTAATGATGTATATAGAAACTCAGGTGCAGATTTATTGATTTTCACTTGCCTTTTTCTTCCATAATTACTCTTATTCCACAGATCAGTCAATCAATGTAGAGTTCTGCCTGCAGCTAAGTATTTTGTTGTTGTTCAGTCACTAATTGGTGTCCGACTGTTAAGACACCCCACTGACTGCCGCATGCCAGGCTTCCCTGTCCATCATTATCTCCCATAGTTTGCTCAAATTCATGTCCATTGAGTCAGTGATGCTTTCTAACTGTCCCATCCTCTGTCGCCCCCTTCTCCTTTTGCCTTCAACCTTTCCCAGCATCAGGGTCTTTTCCAATGAGTTGGCTCTTCGCATCAGCTGGCCAAAGTACAAGTAGCTAAGTATAGTTCATTTGAAAAAGAATTGAAAGTGTATCCCACAAATATGTGTGGTCACACTAATTGTCCTTCATCAAAGTACCTAGCCTCTCTTTAATCAATTGGCTCTACTTCTGTTGATTGATTTACATCTGGAAACTGTTCAAAGAATTGAGACTGCCAATCAAAGCTTCTGATGACTATTTTGTTTTCCCCCTGGTTTTATATTAATGTGTGTGTGCTGTCCCTTCAGTCATATCCAACTCTTTACGACCACAGGGACTATAGCCCGCCAGGCTCCTCGTCTATGGAATTCTCCAGGCAAGAATACTGCAGTGGGTTGTCATGCCCTCCTCCAGGGCATCTTCCTGACTCAGGAATCAAATCCGTGTCTCTTGGGTCTCCTGAATTGACAGGTGGGGCTTTTACCACTAGGGCCACCTGGGATGCCCTTTATATTGATAAACTACCCTATTTTGTTCCTTTTAGTGGCTGAGTAATATCCAATGTATATATGAACTATATCTTTTTTTTTTTAAGACAAATAGCTTTTTTTTACCTTATTTTATTTTAATTAATATATTTATTTTAATTGGAGGCTAATTACTTTACAATACTGTAGTGGGTTTTGCCATATACTGACATGAATCAGCCATGAGTGTACATGTGTCCCCCATCCTGAACCCCCTCCCACCTCCCTCCCCATCCCATCCCTCAGGGTTGTCCCAGTGCACCAGTTTTGAATTCCCTGTTTCATGCATCGAACTTGGACTGGTGATCTATTTCACATATGGTAATATACATGTTTCAATGCTATTCTCTCAAATTATCCCACCCTTGCCTTCTCCCACAGAGTCCAAAATCTGTTCTTTATATCAGTGTCTTTTTTGCTGTCTTGCATATAGGGTCATCATTACTATCTTTCTAAATTCCATATATATCAATAATATACTATATTGGGGTTTTACTTTCTGACTTACCTCACAATGCATAATAGGCTCCAGTTTCATCCACCTCATTAGAACTGATTCAAATGCAATCTTTTTAATAGCTGAGTAATATTTCATTGTGTATATGGACCACAGCTTTCTTATCCATTCATCTGCCAATGGGCATCTAGGTTGCTTCCATGTCCTGCCTATCATAAACAATACTGCGATGAACATTGGGGTACACGTATCTCTTTCAATTCTGGTTTCCTTGGTGTGTATGCCCAGCAGTGGGATTGCTGGGTCATAAGACAGTTCTATTTCCAGTTTTTTAAGGAATCTCCACACTGTTCTCCATAGTGGCTGCACTAGTTTGCA
>NW_011494853.1:906350-911455 GCF_000754665.1 Bison bison bison | reverse complement strand
AGGTGTAAGAGGGTTCCCTTTTCTCCCCATCCTCTCCAGCATTTACTGTTTGTAGACTTTTGGATAGCAGCCGCTCTGACTGGTGTGAGATGGTACCTCATTGTGGTTTTGATTTGCATTTCTCTGATAATGAGTGATGTTGAGCATCTTTTCATGTGTTTGTTAGCCATCTGTAGGTCTTCTTTGGAGAAATGTCTGTTTAGTTCTTTGGCCCATTTTTTGATTGGTTGTTTATTTTTCTGGTACTGAGCTGCATGAGCTGCTTGTATATTTTTGAGATTCTTTGTCAGTTGCTTCGTTTGCTATTATTTTCTCACATTCTGAAGGCTGACTTTTAACCTTTCTTATAGTTTCCTTTGTTGTGCAGAAGCTTTTAAGTTTAATTAGGTCCCATTTGTTTATTTTTGCTTTTATTTCCATTACTCTGGGAGGTTGGTCATAGAGAATCCTGCTGTGATTTATGTTAGAGAGTGTTTTGCCTATGTTTTCCTCTAGGAATTTTATAGTTTCCAGTCTTACATTTAGATCTTTAATCCATTTTGAGTTTATTTTTGTGTATGGAACCACATCTTCTTTATCCATTCATTTGTCTTTGGACATTTAAGTTGTTTCCATGTCCTGGTTACTGTAAATAGTGCTGCAATGAACACTGAGATGCATGTGTCCTTTTGAATTATGGTTTTCTCTAGGTATATGCCCAGGAGTGGAAATTTGGGTCATATAGTAGTTCTATTTTCAGTTTTTTAAGGAACCTCCATACTGGTCTTCACAGTAGATATACCAATTTACATTCCCACCAGTAGGTGTAAGAAGGTTTCACTTTCTCCACACCTTTTCCAGCATTTATTGTTTGAGATTTTTTTATGATGGCCATTCTGACTGGTATGAGGTGATACTTTGTATACATTATGACTTATATACATTACCAAAGCAAGAAGGTTGTATTATTAGATGTCCAGATATTGGTTATGTGATAAAGAATATAACTGTGTACACCAATGTTCATTGTGGCACTATTTACAATAGGTAGGACATGGAAGCAACCTAGATGTCCATCAACAGATGAATGGATAAAGAAGTTATGGTACACGTATACAATGGGATATTACTCAGCCATAAAAAGGGATGGGTTTGAGTCAGTTGTAGTGAGGTGGATGCATCTAGAGCCTGTTATACAGAGTGAAGAAAGTCAGAAAGAGAAAAACAAATATTGCATAATAATGGAATCCAGAAAAATGATACTGATGAACCCATTTGCAGGGTAGGAACAGAGACACAGACATAGAGAACAAACTTGGAGATACGGCAAGGGAAGGAAAGGGTGGAATGAATTGAGAGAGTAGCATTCAGACATATACATTACCATGTAAAATACATAGCTGGCTGGAAGTTGCTGTATAACACAGGGAGCTCAAGCTAGTGCTCTGTAATTCAACCTAGAGGAATGGGATGGGATGGGGGGTGGAAAGGAGGTTCAAGAGGGAGGGGACATATGTATACTTCTGGCTGATTCACATTGTGATATGGCAGAAACCAACACAACATTGTAATGTAATTATCTTCCAATTAAACTTTTTTTTTTAATTTAAAGATTAAAAAAAGAATGTAACTGCATAAATGTACACATGCGAATTTTGGGATGTTGGCAATATTCTTTTCTGGATCTGAAAGACAATTACTTGAACGTGTTCATTCTATGAAATGTATGGAACTGAACAATGAGACTTGGGTATTGTGTGTACTTTTTTGTATGCATTTATACTTCAGAAGTTGGCTTAAAACTTAACATTCAGAAAACTAAGATCCTGGCATCCAGTCCCATCCCTTCATGGCAAATAGATGGGGAAATAATGGAAACAGTGAGAGACTTTATTTTTTTGAGCTCCAAAATCACTGCAGTTGGTGACTGCAGCCATGAAATTAAAAGATGCTTGCTCCTTGGAAGAAATGCTATGACCAATCTAGACAGCATATATAAAAGCAGAGACATTATTTTTCCAGCAAAGGTCTGTCTAGTCAAAGCTATGGTTTTTCCAGTAGTCATGATGGATGTGAGAGTTAGACTATAAGAAAGCTGAGCACTGAAGAACTGATGATTTGAACTGTGGTGTTGGAGAAAACTCTTGAGAGTCCCTTGGACTGCAGGAGACCCAACCAGTCCATCCTAAAGGAAATCGGTCCTGAATATTCTTTGGAAGGACTGATGCTGAAGCTGAAACTCCAATACTTTGGCCACCTGATGCGAAGAGCTGATTCATTTGAAAAGACCCTGATGCTGGGAAAGATCAAAGGAAGGAGGAGAAGGGGATGACAGAGGATGAGATGGTTGGATGGCATCACTGACTCAATGAACATGAGTTTGAGCAAGCTCTGGGAGTTGGTGATGGACAGAGAAGCCTGGTGTGCTGCAGTTCATGGGGTAGCAGAGTCAGACACGACTGAGCAACTGAACTTAACTGAACATTTAAAAAAAAAAAATTCCAAGTGCCTTAAGGAAATCTACTAAATGAAACTAGAGAAATAATTTTAAGTGACCTAAAAATTTAGGAGGGGATGTTGGGACTATTTCATTCTAAAAGCATCCTTTCTCGTCTACAATTTTAATTTCACTGCATTCTCCTCTCTTTAAGTTGAGCAGCACCTAGAATCACCACTAAGTGACTCACAAGTAAGGCTTCAGGCTCTGTAGGAATCCTCATAAGGAAAATTCATGCAAGTCTGTCACGTCTCTGTGTCTAAGAAGAGTTTTGGTTTTTGTTTTTCCCAGAGAACTCCAAGGCAAAGATTAAGTATTAATGTATTCTAGAGGCTTGGCTTTCTGTTAACTGTGACGACAGGGGTGAAGAGAGAACCCTTCTCTCTGTATGGCTTGTCTCTCAGGCTTCCAAAGATCTGAAGAGCAGTGTTGCTGGTAGGCTTTTCCAGAAGCAGATGTGGAGACAAAGTTGAAGGTGTAAAAGATTTACTAGGGATTAATACCTGGTGGTTCAGAAGTAAAGAATCTGCCTGCAATGCAGGAGACACAGGTTCAATCCCTGGGTCAGGAAGATCCCCTGGAGGAGGGCATGGCAACCCACTCCAGTATTCTTGTCAAGAGAATCCCATGGACAGAGGAGCCTGGTGGGCTACAGTCCATAGTGTCACACAGAATCAGACATGACTGAAGCAACCGAGCATACATGCATGCAATACCTTTGAAAACAAACAGAGGGGCAGGGGTGTGGGAGAACAGGATGGAATAAAGGAAGAAGTTGAACTGTGATGCAGCCTCCCCCTCCAAAGTCTCAGCCATCTGGGTAGTTAAGGCTAGAGGAAATGTTGACCATCAGAGTATCGTAATAATGAATTATCCTGACAATGGCTTTGTAATTCATAGGAAGGAAAGTGAATTACAGAAACCACACGATCACAATACATTTACTGGTAGAAAAAAAGTACTCTTCACGCCATCAGATTTGTAATTAAAGACAAGAACTACCTCATTCATTTCTCTATACCCAAAATGGCGTCGATGCTGAAAATATCTGTGAATCAATTAATACTTCAAATTTGAATGTGATGCAAGTAAGAAACTTCAGCTGGTCTCCCAGTAGGAGAGAATTATATATTGATCCACCCATCTTGACTGATTAATCAGAAATGGATTTTTTCAACCTTTCAAATCCACTTTTATTTTCTTTTTTCCTCCTCACATACAGCATTTTTCCACACCCTGAATTTCTTGCAGCTATAAAGTCATTTGATATTGGTCGGTACCATTTTATCCCTTAAAACTTCGCTGGCATCAAAATATGGCAGTTAACCAGTGTTAAATCTATAAAATATTTACATAGCACAGCACATTAAGCTTTAGACACTTGGCAATTAAACCACATAAAAACTGGACAAGACCCCCAACTTACATGTTCATAATCAGGTGTTCACAGTCCCTATCTGGTGACTGTACATGGTTCAAAAGGCAGCAGAGGCAACAGGTAGTTACTTTGAAGGGTATGGACCACTATTATCTGGAAGCACACTATGTTATCCCAGTGATGTATCACTCCACCCTTCTCCAAGGCGGTTTCATAATTCTGGAATGGCAGGTCCAGTTGATACAAAATGAAGACAGACAACACAACATTTACTCTATGGAAACATCCTAACTCCTACTATGCATGCATTGTGGTCTTAAATGCAACTCATCCTGAAAACCTGTCATGGTCATTTTGGATTTTTAAGTTGGATGATCCATCAATCTTGCACTCAACCATTGCTTCTTTTATGTCACCATCACTACCAAAGCTGAGCTGGACAGTAACTAGTGGCTGCAGGTTGCTCCCATGAAGTTTCTTTCCACAATATGGAAAATATTTTAAATCCATCTTTTCGTTGGGAGGATAAGTTGATAGAACTGCTGTGCTTTCACTCTTTGCAATAAAGTCTATCCTTGGTTCTCTGTGATGCTTTAATCCAATTATTTTGCTCGTTTTCACAAGAATACAAGGGTTTCCTGCGTGGTAGCCAAACGTGGGATCACCCACACCACTGCAGGGTTAAAGTAAGAGGAAGCCTGGCATGCTGTGTATTCTGGACCCTTCTGCTCAAAAAAGTTTCCATTGGTACAATCTGTGAGATTCTTCTGTTTTTCTAAGCCATATGGTTTTAGAAATTTCTTAAGGTCATCAATGTTCCCTTGATAGGATTCTGAATCAGACAGGCTGAATGAAAAATCCAACCCCGACACTGGTTTTGGAAAAACCTAAGTCCTGGACTAGGAATCCGGTGACGGTATTTTGGAACCTCATCATGGTTCAGAGTCTGAAGCATGGCCTGCAGTGTGAATGAAAAGACTGCAGCCAGGAACCCATAAAAGACAAGGTTGAAGAGCAAGATCAAACCCCAATTCTTGGCGGTGCGCCCCAAGATCTCTCCGGTGGTCCGGTTGTAGATGAAAAGCTTCCACTCGGCCAGGCTCTGGCTGAAGGACAGAAGTCTTCATCTTTCTTCGTCATGGTGTGTGTGGCAGACTGCGAGGGGAGCGGCGAGGAACGCGCAGGCTCGCCCCGGCTGGAGGGACGCAGCCCGGCGACGGCGGCAGAAGGCGCAAAGGCCGGCCGAGGAAA
>NW_011494853.1:901917-906250 GCF_000754665.1 Bison bison bison | reverse complement strand
GCGCCGCGCCGGGCCGCCGCTCCGGCCGCTGAAGCCTGACGTCTTCCAGAAACGGATTTTGAAATGGGTGATGGGCTTTGGAAAAGTGGGCTTCAGGAAGGGCCTAAAATGACACTCGTCAGTTCAGTTAACTCATCTCAGAGAGAAGTGATGAAGACTGAACTTTAAGCACTTATATCCAGATTACCATGGGAGTTCTATGGCAGCTGAAACCATACTGCTGGCTGGAGTAGGATGACTGACACAGGTTGGCATATAAATTATGAAAGTGAAACTCGCTCAGTCGTGTCCGACTCTTTGCGACTCCATATACAGTCCACGGGATTCTCCAGGCCAGAACACTGGAGTGGGTAACCTTCCCTTCTCCAGGGCATCTTCCCTACCTAGGGATCCAACCTAGGTCTCCCACATTCCAGGCGGAGTCTTTACCATCTGAGCACCAGGGAAGCCCAAAGAAGTAAATGGCACTTGAGACTGTGTGATGAGAGCAAATCGAATAGATAGCTATGCAGAAGGATTAATAAATAAACTGTGGGGAGAGTTTGGGGAATGAAATGGGTGAGGAAGAGAGACTAATGGGGGAAAAATTAGAAGGGGTCAGTAAATGGAAGAATAACAAGGATCATCAAATGAGTGTATTTCTTTTGGACAGACTTCCCCGGTGACTCACACGGTAAAGAATTCACGTGTAATTCAGGAAACCCCAGTTTGAGCCCTGGGTAGGGAAGATCCTTGGAGAAGGGAAGAGCTACCCACTCCAGTATTCTTGCCTGGAGAATCCCCATGGACAGAGGAGCCTGGTGGGCTACAGTCCATGGGATCGCAAAGAGTCGGATGAGACTGAAGCGACTTAGCAAGCAAGCAAGCAAGAGACTATATAAAGGGGATAAAATACGGTCTATCTTTTCCTCACGATGTCGCTTTGCTTTTGTCTTCCCTGGAGTCCAAGACGGCTACTGCAGGACGACCACTATAGTTTAGTATTATCTTTGTGTATATGTTGGTCGTGTCCGTAGTATAAATGACCTGGCTTGATCGGGTCAAAGACCTCCAGTGCCCCAGGAATATCTCTAAAATCTGTGTAGCAGAGTATTATGAGAATCACTTCACTAGACCTGTCCTAGGGGTTTGATATTTGGCTGGCTTTGCCTTTTCCTCCCTCTTTTTTGTGATTGAGTGTTTTGTCCTGCAGACTGTGCATAAGCAAACCAAAATGTGTAAGAAATAATCTTCAGAAGAGAACTCCACAAACTCTGACCACAAAGCAGACTATGTTAAGACAAAAGAAGACAAAATTTTTTACTTATCCAGGGAAAAGCCCCTGTTGGCAATGTATCTTGTCTATTTTTTTTGCACAGTTTTCTGTACAGGTGATCTTGGTCATTCTTATTCACTATCACCTACCACTGATTTAAAAATCCATTTGGTGCAGTACCCACATGTGTCATGGGCCTTATACATGAGTGGTGATGTGGCCATAAGAAAAGATAATGTCCATCATACTTGTGGCTACAGTCTCAGTGGTTATCATGACCTTCTGTATTATGTTCTTCCTGTACACTATCAATGCATACGTAACTCTGTCTAAGGAAATCAATGTCCCTCTAAAATCTTGACCGTAGCCCTGATGATCATCACCGGTTATGAAATGCATGCCAAAGAGGCCTAGGGTTGTCTTATATTGAAGCAATACATTTTTATCCCTATTTCACGTTCCCAGAATATGGGAACATAGATAATTTGCATCTTAGAAAAATAAAACTTGGAAATATAATGTGTTTTAGTATCTCTAAGACAGCTCACTGGATATGGCTCAGAATATTATCTACAGCCCTTGAGAAAGAACTAAAGGTCCTTGGTTGCAGGGAACAAGGACCATACTGTCCTGCTCCATTTCACTATGACAAGATTATATCTGATTAGGTGTCAATAATAATGACTTTATATTGAGCTCCTCTAATTCTCCACACTGTGGCCACAGGTTTCCTGTGGCAAACCTTGTTTTCCCACTTCCATGCTCTGGTTCCTCATTTGAAAAAAAAAAAAAAAAATGTAAACTCTTAGGACTTCCCTGGTGGTCCGGTGGCTAAGACTCCACTGCACACCCAGTGCAGGGGGCCTGGTCTGATCCCCAGTGAAGGAACTGGATCCCACATGCCCCAACTAAAGATCCCTTCATGCCACAACTTAGACCCTGAACAGCCAAATAAATATTTTTTAAAAACGTTTAACTCTTGTAATACTATTTATAAAGCCCTATTTTCCTAAGTGCCTGTTTACCAATCCAGTCTCATTTTTTACCATAATCTCTCAATTCATCCACAGTTCATGCTCCACCAAACCCAACCATCAGATTGATTTGGGGGGGGTGGTGAGGGAATGAAGTATAGTTGGTTTACAATACTATATGCTTGAGGTGTACAACATGGAGATTGAATATTTTTATTGACTACAGATTTTACTCCATTTAAAGTTATTATAAAGATTTGCTATGGCCCTATGCTGTATGTACAAGGCTTTCTTGGTGGCTCAGTGGGTAAAAAATTCACCTGCAATGTAAGAGACAAAGAAGATGTGGGTTCAATCCCTGTGTTGGAAGATCCCCTGGAGGAGGGCATGGCAACTCACTCTAGTATTCTTGCCTGGAGAATTCTATGGACAGAAGAGCCCGGTGGGCTACAGTCCATAGCGTTACAAAGAGTCAGACATGGCTGAAGCAACTTAGCACACAGGCCCGCAATGTACCGTATTTATTTTACCCATAGTAGTTTGTACCTCTTAATCCCTCCCTACCCACATTCATAGCTACTATTTGTTCTCTGTATTTGTGCATCTGTTTCTATTTATTCATTTTTTATATTTTAGATTCCACATATATGTGAAGTGTACTTACTTCTTCTTTCTCTGACATTTCACTGTGGTGATCAATAGAGGAACTAGAGGGTGGGCTGGCCAAGTATGGGTGAGGTTGAGGGTATTGGGTGAAGCATATGATACGGAGAAATAGAACCATGACCGGGAGCAAGTATCGCTGTAACAAACTTTAGCAACTTTGTGATTGTACTGAGCAACAACTCTCCTGAGGCCAAACTGAGCCCAGATGTCAAAGCTGTACCTCCTAAAGGGGGTTTTGTTAGGATGAAAACTTCGAGTCCATTCATTAACATTGCTGTCACCTCTCCCCTCTTTCACTCTCAGCCTGAAATTACAGTCCTTAAGAAGTTAATAGCTTCTGGTTCACCACCTGCTTCTAATTAGTCCAGGAGCAACAGGTGAAATTATGTTTGGAATCTTGCAAACCTCCAGAGTCTGGTTGATGTACTCATTAAGCCTAAGACTTCCGGAAAGTTCTGAGCTGTGAAACTGGACTCTCTTCTTTGGACTGTCAACAAAAACAAGTCTCCTGGAACTTAAGATAATTGCCTGGCCCAAGAGGCTGAATAAGTCAGGAAAGTTTTTCAAAAGTTACTCAGGCAAATTAAGGCAAACAAGATAGCCTTGCAGGCTCACTGATGTAAGAAACTGAGCTCAGTTAAGAGCAGTAAAAATAAAAATCAAACTATAGACTTACCAGAATATTTTATTCTTAAAAGCCTTCATAATAGGCTTTTTCTTTCTTTTTTTAAAAAAACTTTATTGAAGTGTAATACAATGTTGTGTTAACTTCTGCTATATAGCAGAGTGACTCAGATATATATATAAATATTTAGACATATATATATATGATTCAAATATCTGCATGTGTGTTTCGATGGGCTTTTAAAAAGATAACTTTAGACTTATAAAAAATTGTGAAAATAATAGAGTTCTCATATGCCCTTTACCCAGCTTCTCCTAATGTTAACATCTTTTATAATCACAAAATATTCATCAAAGGTAAGAAATTATGGTACATAACATGGTACTTAATAGTATTAGTACAATACTATTTACTAAATACAGAACTTATTCAAATTTCACCAGATTTTCCATCATCTCTCGACTTCAGGATCCAATGCAAGACTGCATATTATATGTAGTTTTGGCCTCTTTAGTTTCTTCCAATTTGTAACAGTTCCCCTGTTCCTACTTGTCTTTATGACTTCACACTTTTGAGTTTTGCCAAGAAAATACACTGGTCATAGCAAACACCCTCTTCCAACAACACAAGAGAAGACTACACATGGACATCATCAGATGGTCAACACCAAAATCAGATTGATTATATTCTTTGCAGCCAAAGATGGAGAAGCTCTATAGAGTCAGCAAAAACAAGACCAAGAGCTGACTGTGGCTCAGACCATGAACTCCTTATTGCCAAATTCAGACTGAAATTGAAGAAAGTAGGGAAAAC
>NW_011494853.1:901326-901817 GCF_000754665.1 Bison bison bison | reverse complement strand
CTGAAAGATGATGTTGTGAAAGTGCTGCCCTCAATATGCCAGCAAATTTGGAAAACTCAGCAATGGCCACAGGACTGGAAAAGGTCAGTTTTCATTCCAATCCCAAAGAAAGGCAAGGCCAAAGAATGCTCAAACTACCACACAATTGCACTCATCTCACACGCTAGTAAAATAATGCTCAAAATTCTCCAAGCCAGGCTTCAGCAATACGTGAACCGTGAACTTCCAGATGTTCAAGCTTGTGTTAGAAAAGGCAGAGGAACCAGAAATCAAATTGCCAACATCTGCTGGATCATGGAAAAAACAAGAGAGTTCCAGAAAAACATCTATTTCTGCTTTATTGACTATGCCAAACCTTTTGACTGTGTGGATCACAGTCTGTGGAAAACTGTGGAAAATGCTTCAAGAGATGGGAACACCAGACCACCTGACCTGCCTCTTGAGAAACCTATATGCAGGTCAGGAAGCAACAGTTAGAACTGGACATGGAA
>NW_011494853.1:900732-901226 GCF_000754665.1 Bison bison bison | reverse complement strand
TTATGATTATACAGTGAAAGTGAGAAATAAATTTAAGGGACTAGATCTGATAGATAGAGTGCCTGATGAACTATGGACGGAGGTTCGTGACATTGTATAGGAGACAGGGATCAAGACCATCCCCATGGAAAAGAAATGCAAAAAACCAAAATGGCTGCCTGAGGAGGCCTTACAAATAGCTGTAAAAAGAAGAGAAGTGAAAAGCAAAGGAGAAAAGGGAAGATATAAGCATCTGAATGCAGAGTTCCAAAGAATAGCAAGAAGAGATAAGAATGCCTTCCTCAGCGACCAATGCAAAGAAATAGAGGAAATCAACAGAATAGGAAAGACCAGAGATCTCTTCAAGAAAATTAGAGATACCAAGGGAACATTTCATGCACAGATGGGCTCGATAAAGGACAGAAATGGTATGGACCTAAAAGAAGCAGAAGATATTAAGAAGAGATGGCAAGAATACACAGAAGAACTGTACAAAAAAGATCTTCACGACTCAG
>NW_011494853.1:894617-900599 GCF_000754665.1 Bison bison bison | reverse complement strand
TTCAAGAGATGGGAACACCAGACCACCTGACCTGCCTCTTGAGAAACCTATATGCAGGTCAGGAAGCAACAGTTAGAACTGGACATGGAACAACAGACTGGTTCCAAATAGGAAAAGGAGTATGTCAAGGCTGTATATTGTCACCCTGCTTATTTAACTTATATGCAGAGTACATCATGAGAAATGCTGGACTGGAAGAAGCACAAGCTGGAATCAAGACTGCCGGGAGAAACATCAATAACCTCAGATATGCAGATGACACCACCCTTATGGCAGAAAGTGAAGAGGAACTAAAAAGCTTCTTGATGAAAGTGAAAGTGGACAGTGAAAAGGTTGGCTTAAAGCTCAACATTCAGAAAATGAAGATAATGGCATCCGGTCCCATCACTTCATGGGAAATAGATGGGGAAACAGTGGAAACAGTGTCAGCCTTTATTTTTTTGGGCTCCAAAATCACTGCAGATGGTGACTGCAGCCATGAAATTAAAAGACGCTTACTCCTTGGAAGGACAGTTATGACCAACCTAGATAGCATATTGAAAAGCAGAGACATTACTTTGCCAACAAAGGTTCGTCTAGTCAAGGCTATGGTTTTTCCTGTGGTCACGTATAGATGTGAGAGTTGGACTGTGAAGAAAGCTGAGCGCCGAAGAATTGATGCTTTTGAACTGTGGTGTTGGAGAAGACTCTTGAGAGTCCCTTGGACTGCAAGGAGATCCAACCAGTCCATTCTGAAGGAGATCAGCCCTGGGATTTCTTTGGAAGGAATGATTCTAAAGCTGAAACTCCAGTACTTTGGCCACCTCACGTGAAGAGTTGACTCATTGGAAAAGACTCTGATACTAGGGGCAGGAGGAGAAGGGGATGACAGAGGATGAGATGGCTGGATGGCATCACTGACTCAATGGATGTGAGTCTGAGTGAACTCCAGGAGTTGGTGATGGACAGGGAGGCCTGGCGTGCTGTGATTCATGGGGTCGCAAAGAGTCAGACATGACTGAGCGACTGAACTGAACTGAACTGTTAATTAATTTGTAGAATGTGCCTCAATATGGGCTTCTCTGATGATTTCTCATTAAGATGGGATGATACTCCATTGAGAAGGAGTCAAAGCCAATGTGCCTGCTGGTTGCATCCTCAGATACATTCTCCTTTCCTTCTTAACACTCAGCCACCTAAGCAGAGGCCTCATTTCCTGATTCCCTTGATGCTTGTGCTCAGTCATGTCTGACTGTTTTGCGACCCCATGGACTGTAGCCCTCCAGGCTCCTCTGTTCATGAAATTTCCCAGTCAAAAATATTAATACTGGAGTAGATTGCCATTTTCTACTCCAGGGGATCTTCCTGACCCAGGGATCAAACCCACGACTCTCACATCTCCTGCACTGACAGGGAGATTCTTTACCACTAGCACCACCTGGGGAATGCTTAAGTACAGCATTGCAGATTCTGCAACCCCATGTCAGACTCTGCAACCCCATGTCAGACTCTGCAAACCCGTGGACTGTAGCCCACGGCCCATCCATGGAATTCTCCAGGCAAGAATACTGGTGTGGGTTGCCATTTCGTCCTCTGGGGATCTTCAGGGATCAAATCCGGATCTTCTACATTACAGGCAGTTTCTTTACCATCTGAGCCACCAGGGAAGCCTGAGTGAAAATGCAAATACAATTTTAGCCTTGTTTTCTTAATCGGAAATTACATGCCCTGTACTTTGTTATTTTCCCTTCCTATACATTGGACCATGAACACAGCAATGACCTGCCTTTGCACTTTGAGCCAGCTTTGATCAACAGAAATGCACTAGGACACCTTTTCTCAATATGGTTCCCAGAGAATTTCCTCCAGAAAATTATGTGAATGACCATTTTCTCAGTTCTCCCAAGGAGTACATAGCTAGGACAACTTTAGCTGCAAAGGAGACAATTAATGACCCAAAATGAATGCAATGAGCATTAATTCTCTCCCAGAACAAATTGAGAGGAGATGGTGGAATTCTAAGGTGGAGAGAACCTAAGTCTTCAAATTACCTAGAGAGTCCAGACATGCCAGATTGATATCATAAAGAGAAATAATATAAAATAGATAACTAATGAGAACATACTGATTAGCACAGGGTACTCTACCTAATGCTCTGTGGTGACCTGAATGGGAAGGAAGTCTAAAAGGGAGGAGTCCAGTAGAGTTAATTCACTTTGCTGTACAGTAGAAACTAACAAAATATTGTTAGTTTAGCAACTATACCTCAAAAAAATCAATTTTAAAAAAAAGAGAAAAAAAACTTCTATCTTAATTAGTTCCTGTATCTATGTTTATCTTTGTAGCATTTATTCTCATTACTAAATCCCTTCTTAGTTCTTTCAGGGAGAACATATTTCATTGCACTGTAGTATGTTGGGTTAGGGCAGATTGACCCAATATTAGCTCATAAATGGACATTTTGGATATTTAGATATTTTTACCCTTAATCAAAAACTGATAAATTTTATTTAGTTAGTTTTTGAGATGTCAGTGGTGAGAGGTATAGTTTAGACCAAGGCGGGAAAAGGAAAGACGACCTCAACGGAAGTATGTTACCTTTATTCAGGCAAGGAGGGGCGACAGTCGGCCTAACAACCGAGCTGAGCGCTGAGAGGGATCAGGGAGGCTCCATATTTATAGGGAGGTTTGTGGAAGCGATAAGGGAAACATTAATCAGGTGGGATGTTTTGGATATTCTTTAGTTGAGATGGCATTGTAGTTGGGCAGGGGGTGATAAGTCTTCTGGGCAGGTGTAGGGGGTGGAAGGTTTCTGCACAGGGGGTGATAAGTCCCAGATAGATGCAACCAGCCTGAAGCATCAGGGCGGGACCTAAAATTCAGTTTTGTTTTCTCTGAAGTTAGATGATTCAGCAAGGGCCTTTGAGACTTTGTTTTCTTTTCTAGGCCCAAAAGACTCTTTCAAAGGGTTTAATAGGGAGAGGGATCTTACACGTCTGAGGCAAGGTCCTGGAATGTAAAACATCTAACAAGCACAACACAAGAGATGGAAACAACTGAGCAAAATACAAGCAGTAACCACATCTGAGAAAATACCATACTTGCTTGTGGTTTTCGTCCTAGCCTGCAATACAGTTCAGAAAACTCAACTTCTGAAAAATAGAAGAAACGTGTCTAAAATCATATAGATAGGAAATTTCCTGGTGGTCCAGTGGCTAAGACTGCACTCTTTCACTGCCTAGAGTGTGACTTCAATCCTTGGTGTGGGAAGTAAGATTCCCATGGGACAAAAAAGAAAAAAAAAAAATTTTTTTTTAATCACATATGCAACAGCCACCTAATTTTACCTTTGATGTCTGAGACACAGCTACTCCATTTTCACTTTCAAATCCATTCACTTCCTCAATGGACAATACAGATGTACAATGCAGGTCTGAAAGACCACAAAACAGACATTTCCTGATATGAAAATGTATGTCTTAGTCTTCCTCTTCTAAGAAGGCTAGGGTAGGTAAACTTAGACCCACCCAGCAATTAATGCTCCAATATTTTATCCTATTTGAAATGACACAGATAGTGAATTCTCTCTGTTTAACTTACTTTCAAGCTACCAAAATCTGGAGACGATTTTTGAGACATTCCCGAAACAGTTATTTCTGTAGCATTTGCCTCAAAGTTCTTTTTCCTCCTTGACTCTTAGAGATCATGTGAGTTCCAGAGAGCTCAGGTAGATCATTTACATTTCAAAGGCACAAGAGAAACACCGATTCCTTCTGGGAATTTAGCTTAACTATTGACAAAAGTCTCACTGAGATACAACAGCAGAGCCATTAAAAGCCATTGTTCTCCAAATCTCTGGGAAGCCCTCATTAATCAAAGACAGCCACACAACACACACAAGGGTGGATGCATGTCCCCCTCCCTGCCACCAGCAACCTCCACCCCAGGATTTCCCCACAACCTTTAGGATCACTCCTGGAACATTTGGGCCCCATGTGTTAATGGACAGTCACCCCAGGATTATGTTTACACAAGTTCATGTGCCCAACACACAGTGAGGCCAGATAAGCTGAAACGTGGGAGTTTGGAGCCGAGATAGGTTTATTGCAGGGCTGTGCAAGGAAACCAGGTGGCCTCATGCCCTAAAAGGTCTCAAGCTTCTCAATGATTTTTGGCAAAGCATTTTTAAAAGGGTGGTGAGGGAGCGGGGTTGCAGGGTCGGTGATGAGCTTCTGCACAGTTCTCTGATGGGCTGATGGTGAGATAGCAGGTGGTGTCACAGGGGTGAACTTGACCAGTCCTCAGGCTCCAGGAGGCCTGGGGCTCTGTGCTTATGACCATCAGATAGTTAATATCTTCCGTTTGGCGGGTGAGGTGGGGTGGTGATTCCACATTGACAATACAACTCAGGAAATGTGCATCAAATACTATAATCCAGGTACTTCAGAGAGGAGTGAAAGCTGAGGATGCAGGGGAAGGCCTGTCCTGGGAAGGCAATTATATTCAAAACTTTTGGGCACCACATACTAGAGGACAGCTCCCACAACATTACATCCCTGTCCTGTATTTCCCTACATCTCTGTGCTCACAGAGTTTTCTGGGTCTCCTAGCTGCCCTGCCAGTTGTCGGCCTGCACCCCAGAGGCTAAAAGGCCTACACTTTCCCAGCATTAAGACCAATGAAAGAGCCCAGAGTCAACAACAGAGACATTATCGGTTTAGTGGATGGGAGTGGCAGTGGCATCCCACTCCAGTACTCTTGCCTGGAAAATCCCATGGATGGAGGAGCCTGGTAGGCTGCAGTCCATGGAGTCACTAGGAGTCGGACACGACTGAGCATCTTCATTTTCACTTTTCACTTTCATGCATTGGAGAAGGAAATGGCAACCTGCTCCAATGTTCTTGCCTGGAGAATCCCAGGGACGGGGGAGCCTGGTGGGCTGCCGTCTCTGGGGTCACACAGAGTCAGACACAACTGAAGCGACTTAGCAGCAGTAGCAGCAGCAGGATGGAAGTGGCACTTACATCTGAAGTGAGTCTGAAGCAAGGTCCTGGAGCGACACCCTATGGCGTGTGGCAGACATTGCAGGCAGGACATAGTGGCACTCTTTGCTCAAAATCTGATACATTTTAAGTAAAATGGGTATTGACTCTGAATCTGACCTGTCCCCTAATGTCACAGCAGGCAGACTGAAAACAAAGGGCAGACAGACTGAAAACCACAATCACAGAAAACTAACCAATCTAATCACATGGACCACAGCCTTGTCTAATTAAATGAAACTATGAGCCATGCCCTGTAGGGCCACCCAAGACAGATGGGTCATGGTGGAGAGTTCTGACAAAATGTGGTCCACTGGAGACGGGAATGCAATCCACTTCAGTAGTATTGCCTTGAGAACCCCATGAACAGTACGAAAAGGCAAAAAGATAGGACACTGAATGATGAACTCCATAGGTCGGTAGTTGCCCAATTTGCTATTGGAGATCACTGGAGAAATAACTCCAGAAAGTATGAAGAGACGGAGCCAAAGCAAAAACAACACCCAGTTGTGGATGTGACCAGTGATGGAAGCAAGGTCCCATGCTATAAAGAGCAATATTGCATAGGAACCTGGAATATTAGGTCCATGAATCAAGGCAAATTGGAAGTGGTCAAACAGGAGATGGCAAGAGTGAACATTGACATTTTAAGAATCAGGGAACTAAAATGGACTGGAATTAGTGAATTTAACTCAAATGACCATTATATCTACTACTTTGGGCAAGAATCCCTTAGAAGAAATGAAGTAGCCATCATAGTCAACAAAAGAGTCCGAAATGCAGTACTTGGATGCAATCTCAAAATCGACAGAATGATCTCTGTTCGTTTCCAGAGCAAACCATTCAATATCACATTAATCCAAGTCTATGCCCAGACCAATGATGCTGAAGAAGCTGAAGTTGAATGGTTCTATGAAGACCTACAAGACCTTCTAGAACTAACACCCAAAAGAGATGTTCT
>NW_011494853.1:886034-894517 GCF_000754665.1 Bison bison bison | reverse complement strand
AATGAAGCAGGGCAAAGGCTAATAGAGTTCTGCCAAGAGAACACACTGGTCATAGCAAACACCCTCTTCTAACAACACAAGAGAAGACCCTACACATGGACATCACCAGATGGTCAATAGCAAAATCAGATTGATTATATTCTTTGCAGTCAAAGATGGAGAAGCTCTATACAGTCAGCAAAAACAAGACCAGGAGCTGACTATGGCTCAGATCATGAACTCCTTATTGCCAAATTCAGGCTTAAATTGAAGAAAGTAGGGAAAACCACTAGACAGTGAAAGTGAGAAATAGATTTAAGGGACTAGATCTGAGTGCCTGATGAACTATGGGTGGAGGTTTGTGACATTGTACAGGAGACAGGGATCAAGACCATCCCCAAGAAAAAGAAATGCAAAAAAGCAAAATGGCTGTCTGAGGAGGCTTTACAAATCGCTGTGAAAAGAACAGAAGTGAAAAGCAAAGGAGAAAAAGATATACCCATTTGAATGCAGAGTAATGGGGTCACAAAGAGTCTGACACGACTGAGCAACTGAACTGAACTGAATGTCACAGCAAACTCAAGAGAGTAAATTATTTCTCTTGTGCTCAGTCACTAAGTCATAGACTCTTGGCAACCCCATGGACTATAGCCCAACAGGCTTCTCTGTCCATGAGACTTCCCAGGCAAGAATACTGGAGTGGGTTGCCATTTCCTCCTCCAGATCTTCCTGACCCGGGGATCAAACCCGAGTCTCTTGTGTCTCCTGCATTGGCAGGTGGGTTCACTACTAGTGCCATCTGGGAAGCCCAAATAAAGCTCAGGAAACAGCAAAAACCTGTGAGAAGCTAGAAAAACTTAAAGCTTGGTAACTGTATTCAACAGGTAGATCTATGCTATGGCAGCAAATAGCCTCAGACTTAGTGACTTAAAACCACAAAAAAATGGATTTCTTGCTCACACTACTTATTCTGTTGGGGCCAGTGTGAGAAAAGCAGGAGAGAATCCATCTTGAAGCTTATCATCCATCTTAAAAACAGAATGCAAACTGGGCCTGAACCCTGCCCAAGACTGAGGAAACCGTTGCTAATGAAAACCAGGTCTCCTGGAGACTTCCCTCCCTACAGATGGCAAACAGATATTGTAGTTGAGGTCAGGCTGCCGGTGTGAGATTAACCATGGAAACATCCCCCTTGATGTAATTATTCCCCCCCTCCCCTTAACATTAGTTGTTTGTTCTCCTAGCACCTACTTGTTGTGAAACTTAGTCATATACAACAAAAAGGTTGCTAACATGTAACTAGTCACATAGTGTGGGGTATAAAACTGGGCCTCTCAGAAACATTAGGGTCCTTGTTGGGAACTGATTCCCCTTGGACCCGCTGGCATAATAAACTATGCCACTGTCTTGAGTGTCCTCCGGGGTGTGTTTTGCAACTCCAGATTCCACAACATTTTGACAACCATCGGCGTGAGAAGAGTATGAAGCTCTACCCTGTATAGTCGTTCAAGCACCTGGGCTGACAGATGTTCTATTATCAGTTGATATTGACAGCTCAAGAGCAGGCTTCAGGTTTTGCTGCAGTCAGATAAATAAGTACCAAAGGGTCTCAGCAGCAATGCACTTATCTTTTCTTGGGTAAAATCCTAGGAGTGGGCAGGACTTCCCCGGTGGTCCAGTAGCTAAGACTCCACACTCCCAATGCAAGTGGCCCAGGTTTGACCCCCAGTCAGGGAACTAGATCCTGCATGCCACAACTAAGACCCAGTGCAGCCAAAGAAATATTTTTAAAAAACAAAAAAACTAGATGTGGGATGGCTGAGTCATATGTGTAAATAATTTCAAGGGTTTGTTTACATTTTTAAGAAACTATCAAATGGTTTTGCAAAGTGGTTGTATTATTGTACATTCTTGGCAACAGTGTATGAGCATTCCAGTCACTCCACATCCTTGCTAATATTTGGAATAGTCAAACTTTTAAATTACACATTCTAATAGGTAAAGAGTGATCTCTCATTAAGATTTAGACTTCCATTTCTCTAACAACTAATGGTACACAGCTTCTTTTCATCTGTTTAATTGCTATTGGTCAGTCTTCTTCAGCAAAATGTCTGGTTCAAGTCTAATAAGTTTGCCCATTTTTAGAATTGTATTATTTATTTTCTTATTATTGAATTTTGAGTTCTTTGCATGTATAAATGTGTCTTTTACCAAATATGTAATTAGAAAATGTTGTCATTTAGTTGCTAAGCCATGTCCGACTTTTCTGCAACCCCATGGACTGAAGCTTCCAGGCTCCTCTGTCCATGGTATTCTCCAGGCAAGACTACTGGAGTGGGCTGCCATTCCCTTCTCAGTGGAATCTTCCCAACCCAAGGATCCAACCTGCATCTCCTGCTGCTCCTGCCTGCATTGGCAGCAGATTCTTTACTGCTGAGCCACCAAATTAAATATTATCCAGCACCCACTCCAGTTTTCTGGCCTGGAGAATTCCATGGACAGAGGAACCTGGCAGGCTACATTCCATGGGGTCACAAGGAGTCAGACATGCCTGAGAGACTAATGCTTTCACATTCACAGAAGTATTAGCTAGTGCTTGATGATAATCATGTTGCAATATGTAAATGTGTCAGATCAACATGTTGTACACCTTAAATTTACACAATGTAATATGCCATTTATATCTCAATAAAAATTACACTAAAAAAAGTGGTGGGGCTTCCCTGGTGACTCAGTGGTAAAGAATCTGCCTGCCAATGAAGGAGACATGAGCTCAGTCCCAGATCTGGGAAGATCCCACATGGCACAGAGCAACTAAGCCTGTGCACCACAACTATTAAGCCTGGGCTCTAGAGCCCAGGAACCACAACAACTGAGTTTCTTTGTATTCTGCAGCGAGAGAAGCCTCTGCCATGAGACATCTGCACACCACAACTCCCACTGTCTGAAACTAGAGAAAAACCCATGCAGCAACAAAGACGCAGCACAGCCAAAAATAAACACATAAATACAATTATTTTTTAAGTGGTGTTTTGTGGAAGGAAATATAATCAGAAATCTCAGTAACAAAGGGGTTTCACAGAAAAGAGACAGTAAATGATAATGCCAATATTTTGTAGTAACTATAAATGGAAAGGAACTTTTAAAATTGCATAGAAATTTAAAATTTTTTAAGTAAAATGAACAATGATATGTATTATATAGGATTAATATTTATGCAAGTTTATGTCCTTTATTCACAGGATAATCTCTTTAGAAGCAGAAGCCCACAGGTTTATCAGTTCAATTCAGTTCAGTCCCTCGGTCATGTCTGATTCTTTTGTGACCCCATGGACTGCAGCACGCCAGTCCTCCCTGTCCATCACCAACTCCCAGAGTTTATTCAAACTGATGTCCATTGAGTCAGTGATGCCATCCAGCCATCTAATTCTCTGTCTTCCCCTTCTTTTCCCACCTTCAATCTTTCCCAGCATCAGGGTCTTTTCCAGTGAGTCAGTTCCTTACATTAGGTGGCCAAAGTATTGAAGCTTCAGCTTTAATATCAGTCCTTCCAATGAATATTCAGGACTGATTGGGTTAAGGATGAATTCGTCGGATCTCCTTGCAGTCCAAGGGACTCTCAAGAGTCTTCTCCAAAACCACAGTTCAAAAGCATCAATTCTTTGGTGCTCAGCTTTCTTTATAGTCCAACTCTCACATCCATACATGACTACTGGAAAAACCAATGCCTTGACTAGATGGACCTTTGTTGGCAAAATAATGTCTCTGCTTTTTAATATGTTGTCTAGGTTGGTCATAACTTTCTTTCCAAGGAATAAGCATCTTTTAATTTCATGGCTGCACTCACCATCTGCAGTGACTTTGGAGCCCCCCAAAATAGTCTGGCACTGTTTCCACTGTTTCCCCATCTATTTGCCATGAAGTAATGAGACCAGATGCCATGATTTTCATTTTCTGAATGTTGAGCTTTAAGCCACAGCTTGTGCTTCATCCAGCCCAGTGTTTCTCATGATGTATTATTCATATAAGTTAAATAAGTAGGGTGACAATATACAGCCTTGACATACTCCTTTTCCTATTTGGAACCAGTCTGTTGTTCCATGTCCGGTTCTAACAGTTGCTTCCTGACCTGCATACAGGTTTCTCAAGAAGCAGGTCAGGTGGTCTGATATTCCCATCTCTTGAAGAATTTTCCAGTTTATTGTGATCCACACAGTCAAAGGCTTTGGCATAGTCAATAAAGCAGAAATAGATGTTTTTCTGGAACTCTCTTGCTTTTTCCATGATCCAACAGATGTTGGCATTTTGACCTCTGGTTCCTCTGCCTTTTCTAAAACCAGCTTGAACATCTGGAAGTTCACAGTTCACGTACTGCTGAAGCCTGGCTTGGAGAATTTTGAGCATTACTTTGCCAGCTTGTGAGATGAGTGCAATTGTGAAGTAGTTTGAACATTCTCTGGCATTGCCTTTCTTTGGAATTGGAATGAAAACTGACTCCAGTCCTGTGGCCACTGCTGAGTTTTCCAAATTTGCTGGCATATTGAGTGCAGCACTTTCACAGCATCATCTTTCAGGATTTGAAATAGCTCAACTGGAATTCTATCACCTCCACTATCTGTGTTCATAGTGATGCTTCCTAATGCCGAGGTCCAGCCCCGGCTGATCCAGGGTATTCGAAGGGGAGACGGCGTCGGTGACCTAGTCAAACGTTAATTAGAGATATAAAGAGTAATAGAATGAGGATAGCTCAGTAGGAAAATTCAGTGGAGAAAAGAGGCTGAGTAGCTTGGTTTACGTGGAAAATCAATATAACCTGTGACAATATAACCAGGTTAGCTCTGACCACGGAAGCCGCAGGCGCCCTCTCGAATAGCGGAAGGTGCCCCACCTTAGACACCTTCTCGAGTGGGTCTTAGAAGCCCAGGCAAATAAATGGTCGCAGAGGACCTCCGCGCTCCAGATGGAGACTTCAGCCAGGATGTGAAAAGAAAGAATGACATGGGGAGACCAAGCTCTGGTGAGCAAGGCCCGTAGCTTTATTTTTAACAGGGGCTTATATACCCAAAGTTACACATAGATGATAATAAGGGATGCAAAGTCAGCAGTTTTTGATCCTGATCAAAAACCAGGGTTTCTTTCCTGCAAATTTATCGTATACAAATGGTTTAGGTGATTTACATCATCTTCTGGCCAGAAGGCCTATTAACATTTTATGGCTCTTGACAAAGGCTTATCAACCGTAAGACTTATTTTCTCTAAGAGTAATTATTTTAAGGTTTGGCACCATCTTCCAAAGATAAAATTGCATTCCTATAGGGCAGATGTGTAATGGGTTTACAACAAAGGAAAGAATTTATTACCTTAAGGGTCTAAAGTTACTAATACCAAGGCCACTACTTATTTTTTCTACATAACAACTATATTAATTAATACACATTCAAGGATACAATTCAGGGGATGCGGAAACTTGGCAGCAAGCATTGGTTCATCAATGAAATCTTTTACTAGTTTTATTCTGACAGTTTCTAACTCTCTGAGAGGCTCTAAGCTATTTGAATATCTTAAGCTTCCCATGCCTCTCGAGGCTGGGAGACTGTAAACAATCTTATGCATAGCTGTAGGAGTCCGGGTAAACTTGTCAGGCGAGTTAGAGAGCCATCTGAGGGGTTTGGATTTAAACACTCCTAGTTGCCCAGGAACTTTATTAATTGGAGCTGTAAGTTAACTCTTTGACAGAGAGAGCGAGATGGTGGTGGGGGACAGCCCCCAGTAAAGTCAGAGGTGAGAGCACAAAGCAATAAAGTAGGCAGACTCTGGTTTTGGGGGGAAGATGCTAGAGAATATCCGGGGGGACTCCCGAGGCTCCATCCCGCCTTTGCGTATGCCGAGCCTCCTTCCTCATGACCTTTGTCACGAGTGGAATGTCTCTCGCCGGCTCCCGGCATCCTAAGGCCCACTTGACTTCACATTCCAGGATGTCTGGCTCTAGGTGAGTGATCACACCATTGTGATTATCTGTGTCGTGAAGATCTTTTTTGTATAGTTTTTCTGTGTATTCTTGCCAGCTCTTCTTAATATATTCAGCTTCTGTTAGGTCCATACCATTTCTGTCCTTTATCAAGGCCATCTTTGCATGAAATGTTCCCTTGGTATCTCTAATTTTCTTGAAGAGATCTCTAGTCTTTCCCATTCTGTTGTTTTCCTCTATTTCTTTGCACTGATCACTGAGGAAGGGTTTCTTATCTCTCTTTGCTATTCTTTGGAACTCTGCATTCAAATGGGTATATCTTTCCTTTTCTCCTTTGCTTTTCACTTCTCTTCTTTTCACAGTTATTTGTAAGGCCTCCTCAGACAGTCATTTTGCTTTTTTGCATTTCTTTTTCTTGGGGATGGTCTTGATCCCTGTCTTCTGTACAATGTCACGAACCTCCCTCCACCCATAGTTCATCAGGCACTCTATCAGATCTAGTCCCTTAAATCTATTTCTCACTTTCACTGTATAATGGTAAGGGATTTTATTTAGATCATACCTGAATGGTCTAGTAGTTTTCCGTACTTTCTTCAATTTAAGCCTGAATTTGGCAATAAGGAGTTCATGATCTGAGCCACAGTCAGCTCCTGGTCTTGTTTTTGTTGACTGTATAGAGCTTCTCCATCTTTGGCTGCAAAGAATATAATCAATCTGATTTCACTATTGACCATCTGGTGATGTCCATGTGTAGGGTCTTCCCTTGTGTTATTGGAAGAGGATGTTTGCTATGACTAGTGTGCTCTTTTGGCAAAACTCTATTAGCCTTTGCCGTGCTTCATTCTGTACTCCAAAGCCAAATTTGCCTGTTACTCCAGGTGTTTCTTGACTTCCTACTTTTGCATTCCAGTCCCCTATAATGAAAAGAACATCTTTTGGGGGTGTTAGTTCTAGAAGGTCTTGTAGGTCTTCATAGAACTGTTCGACTTCAGCTTCTTCAGTGTTACCGGTCGGGGCATAGACTTGGATTAATGTGATACTGAATGGTTTGCCTTGGAAACGAACAGAGATCATCCTGTCGATTTTGAGATTGCGCCAAGTACTGCATTTTGGACTCTTGTTGACTATGATGGCTACTCCGTTTCTTCTAAGGGATTCTTGCCCACAGTAGTGGGCATATGGTCACCTGAGTTAAATTCACCCATTCCTGTCCATTTTAGTTTGCTGATTTCTAAAATGTCGATATTCACTCTTGCCATCTGTGTGATCACTTCCAATTTGCCTTGATTCATGGACCTAACATTCCAAGTTCCTATACAACATTGCTCTTTACAGCATGGGACCTTGCTTCCATCACCAGTCACATTCACAACTGGGTGTTGTTATTGCTTTGGTTTCTCTTCTCTTCATTCTTTCTGGAGTTATTTCTCCAGTGATCTCCAATAGCATATTTGGCACCTACCGACCTGGGGAGTTCATCTTTCAGTGTCCTGTCTTTTTGCCTTTTCATACTGATTATGAGGTTCTCAAGGCAAGAATATTTGTTTTTCAGACAGTCACTAAGTATCAGATCAGACTCAATGCAGAGCACTGGGGTAGAGAGAAAACACCACATGTAAGAGGAACAGACTTATCAGAAAAAATATGAGTTAATATGTGCCAAAGGAAGTTTTACTGGAGATACTTTAATTTCCTACCACCTATCAGTGTGACTGACATTCCTACAGTTTCTTGCATTAGCCAATTGAGGTACTACACTAAATTGGACCCATAACTCTTCATCTGTAACAGTGAAGAACATCTCAGCTTAGTCAGTGGACACAAACCTGGAAGGAACAGGAAGAGAGAATCAATTGTTCCAATTTAAAGGTTTAATTTAATTTCATTTAATTGAAAGGCTTGATTTAACTGGTGATGGTTTAAAGTGATGTTCAAGACTAGGCCATGAAATAAAAGCTCTGCGCAGGCTAGGAAAACACATGCCAACAATCAGAAAGGGAACTGTGCTGATGACTACTAAAACAAACTTTAGCAACTTCGTAATTATGCCTCAAGAGAGGCCTCCTCTGAGAATATACTTGATCTGAAAACAGACGCAAGAGTTGGTCCTTCCCACAGGACCTGTGACTTCCATTGTTTTCATTTTTTTACTCATTTTTTTTTCTTTACTTTCTGACAAAACTTACAGTCATTGAGAAGTTTCTGTCCTGTGAGTCTGCACCTGTCTGGAAGATTCCTCACCTCTCAGTTCAGTTCAGTTCAGTCGCTCAGTCCTCACCTCTAGAGAGAGGCAATTGAGAGGCCCGGGGAGAGATGTGAGTGGGAGTTCCCACTGTTCCTTCAGGTTTCAACATGCCTTAAGTTTCACATTGCTGCCTCGAGGTGGATGCTGAATGAAGTCAGAATGTCAGAGAATACAAGTTCAAGGCTAAAAACTTAGAAGCACCAAGCCAAAGCCATGAACTCATACAATAAATCCAGTCAAACAATGGTCAATCCAATAAAGCAAAAAAAAAAAAAAAAAGAAAAAAAACAA
>NW_011494853.1:879710-885934 GCF_000754665.1 Bison bison bison | reverse complement strand
ACAAGCAAGCACTTTTTAGACTAAATGGTTCAGCTTTACTGATTGACAAGTTAACTTCAATGAAAAAAAATATTCCAGGTACTATTTCTGCTGAACCATTCTGAAAGCAGCAATGATTATAAAATAATTCTTTTTCTCTTTGAATAAGAACAAAAACTATTACTTGAGATAACCCACTTTCTCCCAACCCCTCAAAATATAAAATTGAGGAAAACCCTATTGGTTGAGATTGTTAATCTGTTAAGCCCAAAACTAGTAAAAACTCTAGGCAAAAAAAACTAGGCAAAAGCAGGCCCAAGGGAAACCTTCTAGGCATTATTACTGGGCATGAAATAAATTCCACAGCATAACAATATACAATTGTTATTGTATTGTTATTGTTGTTACACTAGGTAAGTGGTTATCTCAGTGATTAAACAGGAACTCCCGGTTGGCGTTATACATGCTCAATGGCCAAATGGCTAAAATATAACTTTTGAAAAAGCTAACTTTTATGAAAGAAGTAAGTATCTTTGGAAAAATATCCATTTCCGTTATGAGAGGAGCTGTTGCTGCTGCTGCTAAGTCGCTTCAGTCGTGTCCGACTCTGTGCGACCCCATAGACCGCAGCCCACCAGGCTCCCCCGTCCCTGGGATTCTCCAGGCAAGAACACTGGAGTGGGTTGCCATTGCCTTCTCTGGAGAGGAGCTGTTAGGACATAGCAAAATAACTGGCATCTTGAAAATAAATGAGGAAAACTGAAAGGAGAGAAAAAAAGTTCACCCACTTGACAACTTGCCCTGAGTCTATGAAACAACTTGTGTAAAAAGGAACAATAGATCATTCTATTATGGGAATTTCAGAACATCACTCCCACATCCAGTGACATTAAACCACATTCTTAAATTTTAGAATGTGAAAAACAAATTCTGGAAAAAACCAATTCTGCTATGAAGGAATCTTTGCTTCAGAAGGTAGTGGCCTTCATTATTACAATGAAAAAAAAATAGAAAAACAGAGAATTTTTGTGAAGCCAATTCTTTAGGGTCAAACTTGACTTCTAAGTATGTCAAGTTAAGTAATGGAATTACCAAGGAATTCACACCCTTAGCTTCTTGGTAAAATTCTGTCGTGTGATCCAGTCAAGCATTCTTATTGTTGTTCAGTCATCCAGTCGTGTCTGACTCTGAGACTCCATGCACTACAGCATGCCAGGCCTCTCATAAAAATTAAAATATATATTAAATATATATATAATTATATATATATATATAAATTAGATAACAAGTAAAGACCCACTGTTTAGCACAGGGATCTCTATTCAATACTCTGTAATGGCCTATATGGGAAAAGAATCTAAAAAAGAATGGATATATGTACATGCATGGCAGATTCACTTTAATGGACATATATATATATTTAATTATATATAATTAAATATATATATAATTAACATATACATTTAATTTTTGTCGGGATATAATTTACAATGCTCTGTTGGTTTCAGATGTCCATTAAAGTGAATCTGCCATGCATGTACATATAGCCACTCTTTTTTAGATTCTTTTCCCATATAGGCCATTACAGAGTATTGAATAGAGATCCCTGTGCTAAACAGTGGGTCTTTACTTGTTATCTAATTTATAACAAAATATATTTAATAAGATGTTTTTAATAGAAAACACATAAGCCAGATTTTTATATCAATCCGTTGACAAAAATGTGACCAGAGCCTCATAGCAACCTAACCCTTGTGTTATCACTAGGAGAGCAGTTCAGTGGTCTCCAGTTCCATGTTCCCAGTGATATCATATGATATAAGGACGCTGAATAATGAGAATGAGCTGTGTACACACGTACAGATGTTCTATCACCAAATACAGAGTGAGAAGAAAGTTTAATGTGAATTTCTGCATTATAATTTAACATTACTAAACAAATACATCAAGTTTCCCAGGTGGCACTCAATGCAGGAGACATAAGACACAAGGGTTCAATCCCTGGGTCAGCGAGATCCCTTGGAGGAGGGTATGGCAACCCACTCCAGTATTCTTGTCTGGAGAATCCCAGGGACAGAGGAACCTAGCAGGTTACAGGTCACTCCATAGGGTCACACAGAGCTGGACATGACTGAAGTGACTTAGCATGCATGCAGACAAATAAGTCACAGCATTTCATAATAAGCACCCTGAACTCCTAAAGTAATTGAGAAATGATTTGACAGCCAGCTAGAGCCACACGAGGGCACCATTACTCCAGGAAAGAAATTATACAGAAGCGAAATTTATTTACCTTGTTTGTGGTTTATTCTCTCATCACTTTATTTTGTTCAATTACACAGCATTCATAGTTCTTAACACATCATTTGGTACAAGGCAGTCATTCAATTATTTCATTGGACTCAAAATTATATGAAATTTAGCTAGGGAACTTTCTGGCAGTCCCCCCTGGAGGAGGAAATGGCAACCTACTCCAGTATTCTTGCCAGGAAAATCCCATGAACAGGCTCCTCTGTCCATGGGTTTGCAACAAGTCGGGCACAACTGAAGCAACTGAACACATTCTTGGTGGTCCTGTGGTTAGGACTCTGTACTTTCACTGTTGAAGGTCAGAGTTTGATCCCTGGTGTGGAAACTAAGATCCCACAAGCTGTGTGACATGGTCAAAAAAAAGAAGAAATTTAGGTAAAAGTGTGGATTCAGTATAGTCACAGATAAATGAGTAAGTGAGTGAAAGTTGCTCAGTCTTGTCCGACTCTTTGCAACCCCATGGACTATAGCCTGCCAGGGTCCTCTGTCCACTGAATTCTCCTGGCCAGAATACAAGAGTGGGTAGCCATTCCCTTCTCCAGGGGATCTGATGAGAATCAGTGAAATGATGATAATGACACAGACACATGCAGAAATACTGTTTAGTTAAATGTCTGGGTATCCCATGATGCAGTCAAATTGACACATTAGATTAATCATCACATTCTGTCTATCCTCAGATTTAAACAATACTAGTATTTAGATTCCCCTTGCTTATGACAGTAATAACATCCTGGCAAGTTGCTCTGCTTCTTTTTGTCTCCCTTCAGATTATTCTGAGAGTGAATTTTTTTTGAAACTTGAGTCAGATTGTGTCAGTCTTTTGCTCAAAATCCTATAATCGTTCTCCATTTCAGTCTGACAGAAAAAGTCTTTACAATGACCTTCAGTCTCCACCTGTTCCAAACACCTTATTTCTCCCTCCTCCCTTCTTCCCTTCCCCCACTATACTCCTCCTCTGTGACCTGCTTTGGTTATCATCCACATTCTGCTTGAAAGTAAAAGTGTTATTCACTCAGTTGCGTCCAACTCTCTGCAACCCCATGGACTGTAGCCTGCAAGGCTTCTCTGTCCATGGGATTCTCTAGGCAAGAATACTGGAGCGGGTTGCCATTTCCTCCTCCAGCGGATCGTCTCAACCCAGAGATGGAACTCACGTCTCCCGCATCTCCAGTGTTGGCAGACAGATTCTTTACCTCTAAGCTACCATTTTTCCTTCAATTAAGGAAAAAAAAAAATTCACTGGTGCAGCAGTTTCTGAGTATCAGTTATTTCCAATGACTCTATTATTTGGAGTAGGCTACCATACCACTGCAGCCACAGCTGCCACCATGGCCAACTCCAAGTTGAGCTCCAGCAATCAAGAAGTTGGAGGCACTTGCTCTTGTGCACTTTCAGTTGAGAAGACCCACCAGAGGGGGAAGCCCAGTCCCTTCCCAGTCCACCGGCCTTCTCCCTTTAAAGATTTATATGAAGGATTGGTTTATTACTGAAAAATAAGAAATGACCTGAGGATCTAGCAGCTAAAACTCCGAGCCCCCAATGCAGCGGGCCTGGATCCCTAGTAAGGAAACTAGATCCCACACACTGCAATGAAGATCGAAGAACCTACATGCTGCAACTAAGACCTGGTGCAGTCAAGTAAATAAATAAACATTTTTAAACAAAAAAAGAAGAAATGAACTGTACAAAGGAATTTCTTGGCCAGAAAAATAAATAAAAAACTGAAAAACTACATCTCCTGCATTTTGGGTAGATTCTTTACCACTGAGCCACCAGGGAAGCCAAAAATGTCTGGACATTACAGCATATCCTCAATGGGAAGCAAGCCAAATTACCACCAGTTTATAGCCACTAGGCTATCAGTTATTTGGTTAATTGAAACCTGATGTTATCCAACCTGTATTAAAGATTTTTTTAAAAACCAATTCTTGATATTATTTTGTTTATTCTTTCAAGAAAAAGAATATTGGGGTTTCCCCAGTGGCTCAGTGGTAAAGAATCTGCCTGTTAATGCAGGAGACTTGGTTTCGACCCCTGCTCCGGGAAGATCCCACATACTTCATAGCAATTAAGCCCACGTGCCACAACTACTGAGCCTGTGCTCTAGGACCTGCAATTACTGAAGCCCAATCACCCTGGAAACTGTGCTCCACAGCAAGAGAAGCCACCACATGAGAAGCCGGTGCACTACAGCTAGAGAATACTCCCGCTCACTGCAGCAAGACAAAAGTCCACGCAGCAGCGAAGACCCAGCACGGCCAAAAATAAATAAATGTCAAAGCTTAAAAAAACTGCCTATGATGAACACCTATGATGTCTTACGTGTTCCCTGCCCGTGGAATACAGTAATGAACAAACTAGTTAATTCTCTGTCCTCATAGAGCTTATAGTCTAATGGAGATGGTGAAGTTGTTCTTCACCACCTGAAGTTGGTGGGAAAGCTTCCTGAGTTGTTCTGGGAAAGCTTGACACATTCCCTACAATTTGGTGATAATTTATACAGACAATTTGTACTTTCTGAAAGCAAGAGGCTGATGGAGCTGTATATACCAGCCAGAGAAAGTGCTGCCTGATGTAGTGTGCCTGGAAAGAAAAAGAGGGAAAAGAAGACCCCTGGTTTCCTTGACTTCACATGAAGGAACTTGAGTGTAAACAAGAACAAAGGAGCTACCTGGCTGCTCAGACAGCTTCCAAGGGAGGGAATTTCTTACCCTGAACTATGGGTGTAAAATTATAAATGGGGAATTTATTTCTCTGAGGCAGTACTAGGTGGTAGAGACAAAAACTGAAACATGCCTCCAAGAAAATGAGCCCAAACTGCACATTACACCACTAGCAGGCAGAGGAACCAAAATAAGCCTCAGCCAATGCTCCCTCACCAGGAATCACGGGACAAAAGCACAGCATGACTTCTCTCCTCTCTCTGCCCTGAAACAGAGAGACCAAATGCAGAAGCTGAAAGGAGGGGGATATTTTGAAGAGGGAAGTTATTCAAAGAGCAGAACAGAGACTTCCCTGGTGATCCAGTGGCTAAGGTTCTGCCCTCCCAATGCAGGGGGCCCAGGTTGGATCCCTGTGCAGGGAACTAGATCTCACATGCTGCAACTAGATCCTGAATGCTATGAAAATCAAAGATCTTGAGGGCCACAACTAAGACCTGTTACAACCAAATATGTGTGTGTGTGTGTGTTAGTTGCTCATTCATGTCTGATTCTTTGTGATCTCATGGAATTTAACCCACCAGGCTCCTCTGTTCATGGATTTCTCTGGGCAAGAAAACTGGAATGGGTTGCTATTTCCTTCTCCAGGGGATCTTCTTGATCCAGGGAGCAAACCTGGTCTCCCACCATGTGGGTAGATTCTTTACCATCTGAGCCACCAGGGAAGCTATATGTATATAAATATATATATTTTAAAAACAAAGGGCAGAATACATTCTCCTTTCTTGGCTGCAGACTCCTCAGGCCATGGCCCATGCCTGTGGCTCAGCAGGTTAGAAGATCCATTGGAGAAAGAGGAAAATAAACGTAAGATATATAAAATCAGCTTTAAGATGGGTTAGACAAGTTTCACAATTTGCCTAGTGAAAGTGACCTGAAAACCAAAGGATCTGCCAAGATATTAAAATATCTGCTACTCAGCAGAAAAGAGAATTTTGACACAGCACGGTAGAGGGCATTGTTTGGAAATAATGAAGTTATGTCATAGTCCACACACGCTGAGTTGACTGCTCTGTCACCTGGTTGGCAAGTTAATAGTGACTCAAGTTATTCTATGTAAATGCACAATACCTCTCTCCATTTACAAAAAGATAGTCTGAACAAGGTCCTAGCAAACACCTCAAAATTCTGATGGGTTAAACAAGTTTTTGTGTTGATTGGTGAGTGCATATGTGCTAAGTCGCTTCAGTCCTGTCCAACTCTGTGTGACTC
>NW_011494853.1:877457-879563 GCF_000754665.1 Bison bison bison | reverse complement strand
TTAATGTTAAATAGTAGTTATTATAAAAGTTCTTTATTTTAAAATGATAAAATTAACAAGGAAATTGATAGTAGGTATACTAAAAGTGAAATATGTATAAATAACATTAATACAATCATTCATAAAAAGTTAAATAACATACTTACACACATTTATAAAATTTGAAAACTATGAATGCAATAAAAATTAATTATATCATAATTCTAATCTTTGTAGAATACCTCTGTTAGACAAAATGCTCTTTAAAAATAAAATAGTTTTGACACTTAATTTCCATTTAGATCTTTTAAGATGAATTCTATTTGGGAATTATTCACATCTTACAAAGATAAATTAACAGCAGAATATCAATTTTGTCACCTCAAAATTTCATAAGGGAGAAAAGTTCCAAAATCTCATTCAACAAAATTCATGAAAAATCATATTTGATATAGGAAGACGGTTTCACAGTTATTCAAGAATGTGAATAAGAAAGGATTAAAGAAAAGTGAAGTAGCCTAAAATATCTTATTCTCTACTCTCCCATAAGGAAGAGGAAGTGTTTGTCTCAGAAGAAAAAATTGCAATATGACTGTCACAAGAGTCATGTTTCACCTGCTCTATTGAGTAATTAATGTTCCTATATTGTCATGTCCTTGTGTTACATTTTAACAATAAGGCTTTGATATTAAATTACAGTGAAAATAATTGACTTGAGACAAAATTTCAGGTTTGTTTATTTATTTATTGCTGCAGATATTTGGATTTTATTTTTTAAATATTAATGATAAAGGGTTGTAAGTTCAACATTATAAAGTCAGGTATACATTATAATGAAATGAACTACATGAATTAGCAATATGCACAGTTCAGTTCAGTTCAGTTCAGTTGCTCAGTCATGTCCAACTTTTTGCAACCCCATGGACTGCAGCACACCAGACTTCCCTGTCCATCACAAACTCACAGAGTTTACTCATGTCCATTGAGTCGGTGATGCCATCCAACCATCTCATCCTCTGTCATCCCCTTCTCTCCCGCCCTCAATCTTTCCCAGCATCAGGGTCTTTTCAAATGAGTCATTTCTTCACATCAAGTGGCCAGAGTATCGGTGTTTCAGCTTCAACATCAGTCCTTCCAATAAATATTCAAGACTGATTTGCAATATGCACAATATGATTTATTCTTTGATCCTGATCTTCAGAATTCATATTATGTTTATCAATTTATACCTTACAGTTTTTCTATTTGAATACCATTTAAAACAGGCTTCCCTGATGGTTCAGCTGGTAAAGAATCTGCAATGCCGGAGACCTGGGTTCAATCCCTGGGTTGGGAAGATCCCCTGGAGAAGAGAATGGCTACCTGCTCCAGTATTCTGGCCTGGAGAATTCCACGGACTGTATAGTCCATGGAGTCACAAAGAATCGGACACAACTGAGTGACTTTCCCTTTCACTTTTCACAGTTAAAAGCAAAGCTATAATAAAAAGCACTATGTTTGGTGTTTTAAAATATTTATTTATTTATTTATTTGACTGTGTGAGGTCTTAGCTGCAACCCATGGGCTTAGTTGCCCCACAGCATGTGGAATCTTACTTCCACCACCAGGGATCAAACCTGTGTCTCCTGCACTGGAAAGCAGATTCTCAACCATGGGACCATCAGGGAAGTTCCCAGCACCAGGTTTTATAATCGGGATGAGCTTTCTCAATAGGCAGAGGGAAGGAATGTAACTGATTCATCTTTTACTTTCTTATATGTGCATAAGAAAATCACTTTATATTGACACATTTCAATATTAAAATCAGCATTATAAACTATGCATTATAATCCCTAATTTTCATAGTAGATAGTCAAGATTTAAATATTTACAAGAATTGCATTGATATAGATTTATGGTACTCCAGTTCAGTTCAGTTCAGTCACTCAGTCGTATCTGACTCTTTGCAACCCCATGGACTGCAGCATGCCAGGTTTTCCTGTCCAGAACCAACTCCCGGAGCTTACTCAAATTCATGTCCATCGAGTTGGTGATGCCATCCAACCATCTTGTCTTCATAATCAGTCCTGAATATTCATTGGAAGGACTAATGCTGAAGCTGAAACTCCAATAATTTGGCCACCTGAT
>NW_011494853.1:864404-876973 GCF_000754665.1 Bison bison bison | reverse complement strand
TGGCCACCTGATGTGAAGAACTGACTCACTGGAAAAGACCCTGATGCTGGGAAAGATTGAAGGCAGGAGGAGAAGGGGATGACAGAAGATGAGATGGTACTCCAAATAAACATCAAATTTGGGTTACAGGCCAAGAGAGCTTATGTCATACTGCTTATGTCAGCTTCAGGAAAATGTGGTAGATTTCCAAAATCTAGCCCCTGCTCATCACAACTAGAGAAAGCCCATCCTCAGCAGCAAAGACCCGGTGCAGCCAAAAATAAATAAATAATTTTTTTTTAATCTCTCAAAGTATGTAAAAAAAAATCAACAGTGATTGGCTTTAGAAGTATGGACTTCTAAACATAGAATAGATAGAAGTCTTTCACTTGTCATATTTTTCTCATATTATTGAACACAAAAATACTATTTTTATAACTTGGAGAAAAGTGGTAAAACAAAGGGGATAAAATCATTTTCATATTTTAGTTGATGCAAACAGAACTATTAATCATTAATATACAGCTAATTGTATATTCATTAAATTATTAACATAATTGTTCATTCATATTGACTTCTACTGATTGATCATAATAAATAATGGGCTGTAGTTAGTGTGATTCACTATTTAATAATTCATATAATTCATCCACTAGACAGTTTCTCTGTGGTTCAAAGCCATTTGCTGATAGCATACATTAAAAATGTGTATGTTTATAAAATAAATGTGTAAAAGTTGTAATCATTCTGTAATCTATATAACTGTTAAATGAAAAATCTGGAGGGAATTGACAATACATTCAAACAATAAAAAGTCCCTTTGAGAATAGGGATATTTTCTAACACATGGGAAGTCTGTGAGTCATTGGGTGTGGGGATTACCAGGTTTTATACATATATATATATAACAAATGTGAATTTAAATCAACTGAGACCAGTTAATCTTATTCTTAAGTAACAGAACATGACTATATCCAACTAATCTTCCAGAAACACACTGTATTCCAGTATCTAATTGAAATTATTTCTTCCAACATTCAAAGTCATTTTTCCCATTGAGAGAAATAGGTTATAATATTAATATAAAACAAAACTCACAAGTAATTTAGAACAGTAGAATTAAACTTCCTACTGAGCCTCCTCTAGAACCTCAGAACCTATGTTATGATGTAAGAAATTGAGATGAGTTTCAAAGTGCATAGTCATACTACACAAGGCTGTTCATCTGAGTTGAACCTGTAAAATAGCCTAGTGGCCATCACTTGATAAAAGGCATTAGAATTCCAAAGTAATAGACTGTTTAAGAGCTTCAAATGAAAGAGGAAGAAAAAGCATAAAAGGTGAAGAAAATTCACATGGCTAGGGTATAAATACATATACTACATGCCCAGCTCTGTGTCAAATGTGTCTCCTTTTCAGTTCAGTCCTGTCTGACTCTTTGCAACCCATAGAATGTAGCCTGCCAGGCTCCTCCATCCATGGGATTTTCCAGGCAAGAATACTGGAGTGGGTTGCCATTTCCTTCTCCAGGGGATCTTCCCAAACCAGGAATCGAACCCAGGTCTCCCTCACTGAAGGCAGACTCTTTACCATCTGAGCCACCAGGGAAGCCCTCTTTTCAGTTAACAAATGTGTAATAGTAAAGAAGCAGAGACATTACTTTGCCAACAAAGGTCTGTCTAGTCAAGGCCATGGTTTTTCCAGTGGTCATGTATGGATGTGAGTGTTGGACTGTGAAAAAAGCTGAGCGCCAAAGAATTTATGCTTTTCAACTGTGGTGTTGGAGAAGACTCTTGAGAGTCCCTTGGACTGCAAGGAGATTCAGCCAGTCCATTCTAAAGGAGATCAGCCCTGAGTGTTCTTTGGAAGGAATGATGCTAAAGCTGAAACTCCAGTACTTTGGCCACCTCATGCAAAGAGTTGACTCATTGGGAAAGACTCTGAGGGATTGGGAGGGATTGGGGGCAGGAGGAGAAGGGGACGACAGAGGATGAGATGGATGGATGGCATCACCGACTCGATGGACATGAGTTTGAGTGAACTCCGGGAGTTGGTGATGGACAGGGAGGCCTGGCGTGCTGTGATTCATGGGGTCACAAAGAGTCAGACACGACTGAGCAACTGAATTGAACTGAACTGAAAGATCAAAGTGGTTTGGAAGTGCACAGGTGAGCCCCACAGATGTCAAGGAAAAATTTAAGGATAAGTGAGATCTGGAAGAAAGCACAGCAATTTATCCACCAAAATATTAATAAAACAATAATTTTTAAGCCCATCATATCTCCACAAGTTCTGTCTGTTTTGTTGATGCTTAAAATGTCTTCATTTCCCCATTTCGTTGTTTCCTGGAGTGAGGAGACTGACTGTTGCCCAGTAAACTCCCTTGCCCTCCTTATGCAACAAAGGAAATCTTGACATAAACATACAGCCACAGAGCAAGTTAATTTTCTTATGTCTTAGGGTTGAGCTTCCTAAAACATAGATCAAGTATTCCTCCTTCATTTTCTTTGGCTCTTATCAACAAAGCACTCTTGGACCCAGAAACTAAGGACAGAGACAGGGAAGAGGAGAGGAGGAGGAAGAAAGAGACAGTGAGGAGGAGAGGAAAGGAAGAAAGAGAAAAGAGAAAGAATGAATTCATCCACATCACCAGCATCACAAACAGGTAAGATTTGCAACTATTCCTTTTCCTTCAATCTTCCCTAGTGGCTCAGTGGTAAAGAATCTGCCTGCCAATGCAGGAGTCACAGGAGACATGGGTTCAATCTCAGGGTTGGGAAGACTGGAGGAGGAAATGGCAACCCACTCCAGTATTCTTGCCTGGAAAATCCCATGGAGAGAGGAGCCTGGTGGGCTATGGTCCATGGGGTCACAAAGAGTAGGAGACGATTGAGTATGCATGCACTTTTCTTTCATAGATTTTTTCATGGAAGAGGTGATAAACATTCTGGGGACAGAACAATAAATTTAGGGATGAGTGAGGTCTGGAAGAAAGTGGAGAAATTTTGTCCATCAAAATAAAACAATATTTTTAAAGCCCTTCATATCTCTCCAAGGTCAGTTTGTTTTGCTGATACTTAAAATGTCATCATTTCTCCATTTTGTTGTCTCCTGGAGTGAGGAGACTGACTTGTTGCCCAGTAAATGCCAGTAGAGTAAGAGAGGAGAGACAGAGACAGAGAGTGAAAGAGGGGATGGTTAGAAGGCTAGATGTTCTTTCGGAAAGATTGCAGGAGATTGAGTTCAGGGAGAGCTACCAGACTACTACCTTTTCCATGGTTCGTTGTGTCCCATTGAGCAAGTCTCTGCTGCTGCTGCTAAGTCACGTTAGTCAGTTGTGTCCGACTCTGTGCGACCCCATAGACAGCAGCCCACCAGGCTCCCCCGTCCCCAGGATTCTCCAGGCAAGAACACTGGAGTGGGTGCAAGCCTCTGCAAGTCTCTGGAATTCACTCTGTGTGTGTGTAAATATGTGGAGGGGGGAGGAGGGGAACTACAAGGTCATCAAAGTTTTATCAGATTGATTTACAAAGTACCTAGAAAAGGAGACCCTGAAAGGAGGAGAGCAGTAGAGAGACAAGAAAAACTGGAAAGAGTGAGGAGGAGAAAGGGAGAGGGAAAGAGGGAAAATCTGGGAGAGTTGGAAAGGAAAAAAATTGCACATATGTCTGAGTCCTTGATTCAGACTCTTAAAAATAGCCATGCGCTCCTTCAGTGCTTCTCTAAGTGTGGTTCCCAGGCCAACAGCATTCTCAGCTCCTGGAAACTTGCGGATTCCATACCAGCTCTACTGAATTTTTAATTCTGGAGGTAGGACCCCATGATCTGTGTTTTAGCCAACCCTTCCAATGATCTTCATGCTTTCTGAAGTGTAAAAATTATTCAGTATAGGTAACACAAGTGGAAGGAAGTAAACAGGGTCAAACATGAATTTCTTTTATCTCTTTCATAGCTTTTTAGGGAAGATTGACTACATGTATGTCTTTCTTTCTACAGAGAGAAGATGCTTCTCTTCCCAGCTGTTCTCATGGGCCATTGCTGGCACCTCCATCCTGCTCCTGAGTGCCTGTTTTATCACCAAATGTGTTGGTGAGTTCTGAAGGTCACACTCACACTGCCTGGTGAACATTAGGAGTGAATTCTTCCTTGTTGACTGTGGGTTCTTTTCTCCCACAAAGGGTATTTCCATTTCCCTGGTGACTCAGATGGTAAAGAATCTGCCTGCGATGCAGATGTGGGTACTATCCCTGGGTGAGGAAGATCCCCTGGAGAGGGAACTGGCAACCCACTCCAGTATTCTTGCCTGGGAAATCCCATGGACAGAGGAGCCTGGCAGGTTACAGACCATGGGGTTGCAAAGAGTCGGACACGACTGAGTGACTAATGCTTTCCCCCATATTTATCGCCAGGTTACTCCTCAAGCCAGAAACCCCAACCAGCATAAAACTGGTACTAAGTTTCAGTGACCTGTGAAACATTCTTCATGGTACACAATTTTTATTTCCTTAGTGGCCCTGAGTTCACCCTCTCTGTAGTCTTGTCATTAGTGTAAACCTCTCTGAGATCCTAGCCAGAGGCACAGGAAGTCACTTCTTGGAAAGAAGGGTTAGAAGGTTCGACTTGGCAAAAGAGAGAGTCTTAGGCATTTTGTATTGTTTTTGTGGGGCCTTCCCTGGTGGCTCAGTGGTAAAGAATCTGCTGGCAATTCAGGAGACGTGGGTTGGATCCCTGCATCGGGAAAACCCTCTGGAGAATGGCTATCCACTCCAGTATTCTTGCCTGAAGAATCCCATGGACACAAGAGCCTGGCAGGCCACAGTCCATGGGGTTGCAAAAAGCTGGACATGACTTAGCAACTAAACAACAGCAACAAAAGAGAGTCCAAACACATTTATTATATATATATTTAACTCACTGTTGATTTTATTTTTCCAGATTATGCACACACTACTAGGAATACACCCTGGTAAAATATCCAAGCTGCTGAATTGAATTTGGCAATTTATATGATCAGTGGCCATTCCAATAATTCATTCATTTAACATTACTGAAACCAATCTTCTGCATTATCATCATCATGTTATTAACAAAATTCATTCAATAAATAGATAATTCATTTTCATCTTAGGCTAGGACTTATTGCTTAGGACTTACCAAGCATATTGTACTATTAGTAAGACAGCTATATTGAGATACATAATTCCTACAGGTAAATTCATATGAGTGTCTTTCTTTGGTAAGAAACTGGCTGAGAAGAATATTTTGTTTGTGGAATCAAGGAAAACATTAGCATTTCAAAAATATTTGTCTTTTAAAATGCATTCTACTGTGTAGGTGAGGGAAAAAGTTTTCTTCTACTCTACTGTCTCAGCTAGGGCTTTGTTACAAGAAAAAAAAAACACAAATGTGAGTTTTACATGACATCGCATCTGGTTTTTTTGGGTCTTTGAACCTGAAATAAAGTACATTTGTGTTCATAAATCAGGAAAAGCATGAAATGTGAATTCTCTCTTCTTTGACTAACCAAACCTCAGTTCCTATCCATGCTGAAGTAAAAGTAGATAGTAAGGAAATAATCATAACTACTGGTACTTTTATAACTATAAAAAATGTTAATGTATTTGTAAAAAATTTTAATTGGAGGATAATTGCTTTATAATGTTATATTGGTTTCTGCCATATAATAATGTGAATCAGCCATAAATATACATATGTCCCCTCCCTGTTGATCCTCCCTCCCACCCCATCCCACCCCTCTAGATTATCACGGAGCACTGAGTTGAACTCCCTGCATCATACAGCAAATTCCCACTAGCAAACTATTTTATGTATGGTAATGTATCTTTTCTCGATTCGTCCCACCCTCTCTCCTGGACTGTGCCCTCAAGCCTGTTCTCTGTGTCTGCGTCTCTATTCCTGCCCTGCAAATAGGTTCATCAGTGTCAGATAAAATGCACTTGTATTAAGGGTAATGAATATTAGCTGTGCCTCTTTCCCTTACAGTGACATATAGCATCTTTCAACTATGTGATGAGAAAAAGTTCCAGCCACCTGGGGATTCCATGGAACTCTCCTGCTATAATGATGGATCAGGTATGTGTGCTGTGCTTAGTCACTCAGTCAAGTCTGACTCTTTGTGACCCTATGTAGTCCACCAGGCTCTTCTGTCCATGGGGATTCTCCAGAATACTGGTGTGGGTTTCCATGCCCTCCTCCAGGGGATCTTCCCAACGCAGAGATCAAAGCCAGATCTCCCACACTGTAGGTGGATTATTTACCATCTGAGCCACCAGGGAAGCCCAATGGGTCAGGTATAATAGACCTCAAACTTGAACATCTAAATTTACATAGCAACATTTTCTGGCTTTATATTGATTTGGAGATAAGTAAAATAGTCAAGTTGGGTCCCGTTTTTCAAAAGCAAAATGCAAAATCTTGCCTGTACTGTCAGAGAATAATGAGAAGTTGGTAAGAGGACAAGAATAAAACTTTGGAAGTGCAATTTGTGTTCAAGCAGGAAACTTTGGGGATGTTATAGCAAACCTTTAGAATAAATGTGAGGCGTCTGGCTGAAGAGTCAATCTAGAAGTTGAAGGTGTTATTCCCAGAAGTGTACTTTTTATTTTCATCCATCACCTGCTTCCAAAATGAAGTGAAGGAGGAAAAAAATGTAGGAAGGAAATTTGAAAATATCTCAGAAATATGCTCCCTATACTCTTCCATATTGTCCTGGTCCAAGTCTTAGCAAAATGCTACTTGACAATAGAAAGTGACTTCCTTCTCTGAGCTATAATTTCCTCACCGTTAAATCAAGAGGAATTGGACTATTTATTTTTAATAAACTTCATAGACTGAAATTCTATAGTTCTAAGAACTGTAGGACAACTAGTTTGGAGATTCTGTTGAGGGTACATTGTTTGGAAAACGTGAGACACAGTTGCTTAGTGGTCACTCAGATAAAATACATAATTTTTCTCTGAACTTGGAAGTCTATGAACATATAATAGGGTCCCATGTCAATAGCATAACTAAGGAAGATTGTATATATCAGGGGTTCCCAATCTCTTTGGGGATAAGTAAAGTAATTGAGTTGAGTCCTGTTTTTCAAAAGTAAAATGCAAAATCTTGCCTGTCAGAGAATAATGAGAATTTGGTAAGAGGACAAGAATAAAACTTTAGAAGTGCAATTAGCATTCAAACAGGAAACTCTGGGGATGTTACAGCAAACCCTTAGAATAAATGTGTACCAGTCCAAAGACCGATACCTCCTGTCAGATCAACAGTGGCATTAGATTAGAAATAAAGTGTACAATATAAATGTAATGCACTTGAATCATCCTGAAACCAGCTCCCCCACTTAGTCCATGAAAAAATGGTCTTCCGCAAAACCTGTCCCTGGTGCCAAAAGGTTGGAGACTGCTTTTATACGGTTGTGTTATTATTTATTGGCACTGACATCTAGAAAGTAAGGATTAAGTCTTGAAAGACAAGAACATTGCTGTTTGTGTTTGTTGACTGAGGAATTCCCTAAAGTCTTGGATGGTAAGATGTGGAGCATGAACAAGGGGTTCCAAGGCTTCTGACTCAAAGTGAAGAACTTATCAGCTCAGAGGAAGGTTTCTATTATCTTACCTGGTTCATGTGGGACTCTCACAGAAACTTCTCTCCTTCCAGGTTCAGTCAAGAATTGCTGTCCACTGAAGTGGTTCCATTTTCAATCCAGCTGCTACTTATTTTCTCCTGACACCATGTCCTGGACAGCAAGTCTAAAAAACTGCTCGAGCATGGGTGCTCACCTGGTGGTTATCAACACGCAGGAGGAGCAGGTAGTTGAGTACAGCATCCTCCAGTGTAGTGAAACATCCTTCACAGGACCCATCTCTCTTTACCCCATACATGCTTGTGTATAGTATTTGACCCGCAATTTCCATGTGTCACATGAATTTACTGAAATACATGCTGTTCTTACCTTTTCTGTAAGCCATTACCAACTTTATTTTCTTTACTAGAAGAAACTAGGATAAAAAGAAATTTTCATGTTTAATTCCTTTATTAGTAAGGCAGGAAAAAAAGAGGATTGGGACTTCATGTTATTTATTATTTAGTAATCTGTAATTATTATTACCTAAAAGATGATGCTATGAAAGTGCTGCATTCAATATGCCAGCAAATTTGGAAAACTCAGCAGTGGCCACAGAACTGGAAAAGGTCAGTTTTCATTTCAGTCCCCAAAAAAGGCAGTGCCAAAGAATGCTCAAACTGCTGCACAATTGCACTCATCTCACATGCATGGCTCAGTTGGTAAAGAATCCACCTGCAATGAAGGAGACCCCAGTTCAATTCCTCGGTTAGGAAGATCCGCTGGAGAAGGGATAGGCTACCCTCTCCAGTATACTTGGGCTTCCCTTGTGGCCCAGCTGGTAAAGAATCCACCTGCAATGCGGGAAACCTGGGTTCCATCCCCAAGTTGGGAAGATCCCCTGGAGAAGGAAAAGGCTACACACTCCAGTATTCTGGCCTGGAGAATTCCATGGACTGTATTGTCCATGGGGGTCACAAAGAGTCGGACACAACTGAGCTACTTTCACTTTCATTTTCATTTTCAAAAGATGATGCTGTGAAAGTGCTGCACTCAATATGCCAGCAAATTTGGAAAGCTCAGCAGTGGCCCCAGCTATGGAAAAGGTCAGTTTTCATTCCAATCCCAAAGAAAGGCAACACCAAAGAATGCTCAAACTACTGCACAATTGCACTCATCTCACACACTAGTAAAATAATGCTCAAAATTTTCCAAGCCAGGCTTCAGCAATATGTAAACTGTGAACTTCCAGATGTTCAAGCTGGATTTAGAAAAGGCTGAGGAACCAGAGATCAAATTGCCAACACCCACTGGATCATTGAAAAAGCAAGAGAGTTCCAGGAAAACATCTATTTCTGCTTTCTTGACTGTGCCAAAGCCTTTGACTGTATGGATCACAATAAACTGTGGAAAATTCTGAAATAGATGGGAATTCCAGACCACCTGACCTGCCTCTTGAGAAACTTATATGCAGGTCAAGAAGCAACAGTTAGAACTGGAAATGGAACAACAGGCTGATTCCAAATAAGGAAAGGAGTGCGTCAAGGCTGTATATTGTTACCCTGCTTATTTAACTTATATGCAGAGTACATCATGAGAAACGCTGTGCTGGATGAAGCACAGGTTGGAGTGAAAATTGCCAGGAGAAATATCAATAACTTCATATATGCAGATGACACCACCCTTATGGCAGAAAGGGAAGAAGAACTAGAGTCTCTTGATGAAAATGAAAGAGGAGAGTGAAAAAGTTGGCTTAAAGCTCAACATTCAGAAAACTAAGACCATGGCATCTGGTCCCATCACTTCATGGCAAATAAATGGGGAAACAGTGGAAACAATGGCAGACTTTATTTTGGGGGGGCTCCAAAATCACTGCAATGGTGACTGCAGCCATGAATTTAAAGATGCTTACTACTTGGAAAGAAAGTTATGACCAACTTAGACAGCACATTAAAAAGCAGAGACGTTACTTTGCCAACAAAGGTCCATCCAGTCAAAGCTATGGTTTTTTAAATAGTCATGTATGGATGTGAGAGTTGGACTATAAAGAAAGCTGAGTGCCAAAGAATTAATGCTTTCAAACTGTGGTGTTGGAGAAGACTCTTGAGAGTCCCTTGGACTGCAAGGAGATCTAACCAGTCCATCATAAAGGAGATCAGTCCTGGCTGTTCATTGGTAGGACTGATGTTGAAGCTGAAACTCCATTATTTTGGCCACCTAATGCAAAGAGCTGACTCATTTGAAAAGACCCTGATGCTGGGAAAGATTGAGGGCAGGAGGAGAAGGGGATGACAGAGGGTGAGCTGGTTGGATGGCATCACTGACTCAATGGACATGAGTTTGAGTAAACTCCGGGAGTTGGTGATGGACAGGGAGGCCTGGCGTGCTGCAGTCCACAGGGTCACAAAAAGTCAGACATGACTGAGCAACTGAACTGAACTGAATTATTACTTTATTTATTCATTTTTAGTTTATATTTTATATATTTTATTTTAGTTTTATTCTTATTTTATTTTATTTATTTATTATTTTTATTGAAGCATAATTGCTCCACAATGTTCTGTTAGTTTCTGCTGTACAACCAGGTGAATCAGCTGTATGTATACATGTATCCCGTCCCTCTTGAACCTCCCTCCCACCCCATGCTCCACCCCTCTAGGTCATCACAGAGCACTGAGCTGAGCTCCCTGTGCTATATAGCAGCTTCCCACTAGCTATTTATTTTACACATGATAGGGTACATATGGGTACCTCATTTTAGAATGACCAGTGTTTTTAGAAACATGTGAAAGAAGGTAAGCAGAAATTGTCCATTATATTTAAGCTATGATTTATAATGTTTTGTGCTACCCGTAACTGTAGATAAACTTTGCATGAGTTATTGTGAACCTCCTTCTCTGTCAAAAGTTCCTTTTCACTGGCGTAATTTTATGGTATCTATGCTTTGCCAAAATAAATCCTCTATAATCTTATCATTTCAGGCCCATTTTTCTATTACCTCCAGTCCAAATCCTAGTTCTCTCTTAAAAACAATTACCTTCAATGTTTATTTGAAATTGGAATAACTGATCTCCTCATTTGCTGTGTGTATCTCCCATAGGAATTCCTTTACTACACAAAACCTAGAAAGAAAGAGTTTTATATTGGACTGACGGACCAGGTGACTGAGGGTCAGTGGCAATGGGTAGATGGTACACCTTTCACAAAGTCTCTGAGGTAATTTCCTTCTTGTAGTAGAACTATTTGTTGTTGTTTAGTTGCTCAGTTGTGTCCAACTCTTTTGAGACCCCATGGGCTGTAGCCTGCCAGGCTCCTCTGTTCATGGGATTTTCCAAGCAAGAATACTGGAGCAAGTTGACATTTCCTTCTTCAGGAGATCTTCCTGACCCAGGGATCGAAACTTGTGTCTCCTTCATTGGCAGGGGGAGCCACCTGGGAAGCCCAGTAGAACTATAACGCTAGCCCAAATTGTAAAGTTAGACCACTGTTGAGGAGAGTCCTCAGAACCTCCTTCTGGTCCAAGAGGTATATTCGTGTCCATTCTTGGTGATATTAAATGCAAACATAAAAAGAGCTGATATATAAGACAGAAAAGAGAAGCATAAGGATCTGCTGCCTCCATCTCCTAGAATTACCTCAGAAATAAAGGGGAAATAATAGATGAAATGAGAAGAGGCTTAAAACAGAACACTAGTTCATGGGAAATGCAAGGGAGACAAAGAGTGGAATTTGAAGTCTTGTGCCACCAAACTGTAGTCAATGAGACAAAAACAATGATTTAAGAAAGACAACAGATTCTTTTCTTAGAGCTTTGAATTTAAAAAAATTAATTATTTTTAGTTATACTGGGTCTTTGTTGCTTTGTGGGGGCTTTCTCTAGTTGCGGGGACTACTCTTCATTCCAGTGCATGGACTTCTCATTGTGGTGGCTTCTCTTGTTGAGGAGCACAGGCTCCAGAGTGCATGGACTTGGGTAGCTGCGGCCCACAGGCTGAGAAGTTGCGGCTCTTGAGCTCTAGAGGGCTTGGGCTCAGTAGTTGTGGTACACAGGCTTAGCTGCTCCGTAGCATGTAGGATCTTCCCAGATCATGGACTGGACCTGTGTCCCCTCCATTGGTAGGTGAATTCTTATCCACCGTGCCACAAGGGAAGTCTGAGACAACAGATTCCTATGGACTAAAAGTAGGATGTTCTGACCCTTTAAAACATTGTTCTGTGGACCCAGTGAAGTATGCACCTCAGTGAATACAAAACTCTATAGGATAAGGGGAGATAAACACGATGTGAGCTATGTGTGTGAAGGAAACAAATCCATCAGGATATCCCTCTTTCCCCTAACATCTCTGTTTTGGGTCTAAAGCCATGAGCAACCACAGCAGAATAGAAAGTCAGAAACATCCAGTTTAACTTCACTATTCACAAACTCTATGACTTAGAGAAATGGTTTAGCTCTTCTGAGATTCTTTTGCTTCATCATCAAAGTGGGGATTATAACACCTGTCTCGTAAAATTGTTGCAAAGTCAAACACGAATGTATTTTGCCTAGTTTATAGGGCTTCCCAGGTGGCGCTAATGGTAAAGAACCAACTTGCCCAATGCAGGAGAGGTAAGAGACATAGCTTCAGTCCCTGGGTTGGGAAGATACCCTGCAGCAGGAAATGGCAACCCACTCCAGTATTCTTGCCTGGAGAACGCCATGGACAGAGAAGCCTGGTGGGCTACATACAGTCCATAAGGTCACAAAGAGTCAGACATGAATAAAGCGACTTAGCATGCATGCATAGGTCACCTTGCCTCGTGTAAATCTCCCCTTTTGCTCTCTTTCAGCTTCTGGGATGCAGGGGAGCCCAACAACCTGGTTATTGTGGAGGACTGTGCCACCATAAGGGACTCCTCAAATCCAAGGCAAAACTGGAATGATGTGCCCTGTTTCTTCAATATGTTTCGGGTTTGTGAAATGCCAGAAAGAAAGATTTGAGAAAAGAAAAATCTTCAAGACACGAGGCACAAC
>NW_011494853.1:846366-864304 GCF_000754665.1 Bison bison bison | reverse complement strand
GCACAACCCTAAAATGTATAAATGGGAAAGAACAAGTGATAATCATAACCACACAACCCCAACGTGAGAAAAGCATGCACTGCACTTTTTTAGGACTTCATAAATGTTTGTTGCTTTCATATAAATAAAAAGAAGTCATTTTGAAGGTTATAATTCATGGTTATTGACTAAAGTGCATTTTTGTCTACATCAGTCTTGGGATTTCTCAGAATTTACCGCTTATCTAGCAATGCTGCGAGAAGGGCTATTCCTTTCTCCTTTTGGTACAAATGCTTCATTTATGAGTATTTATGTGAAAATACAGGGACATAGACAAGCACCAAATCCAGCAAAGAAGAGAATTTTGGAAAATTTTGTCTTAAACAGTTCAAATTCAGGCTCTGTGTCATGTCTTCTTTCTAGTTCCTGAAAAATCTGTCTTCTTGATTTCATTCTGTTTTTTACCCCTTACCCAAGCATATTGCTTCATTGTGTTCTCCTCTATAATGAGTAGGAAACTTTTCAAGTCACAAACTTATTCCTGATTAAAAGACTGGTGTGGACTTTCCAGCCAACGGCATTTACTTCACCTACTTATTAATAGAAAGGCCATGCTAACCTTCAGCTCCAAAGAGACTATCATCCAGGGACTTCCTTGCTGGTCCCGTGGCTGGGACTTCGCCTTCCAATGCAGAGGATGCACGTTCAATCCCTGATCAGGGAGCGGGAATCCCACATGCCTCATGGCCAACCAACCAAGACATGAAAAGCAGGAGCAGTATAAATTATTCTAATTGAACAGTCAATTTCACACTTTCCTGTCTCAAGCCTGTCTATTTATTGCATAATAATCTATCAGTGGTCCTCCCTGGTAGCTCAGCTGATAAAGAATCTACCAGCAAGAGACCCCGGTTCCATTCCTGGGTTGGAAAGTTCCCTGGAGAAGAGATAGGCTACCCACTCCAGTATTCTTGGGTATACTTGATATATATATATATATTCCCTGGTAGCTCAGATGGTAAAGAATCCACCTGCAAATGCAGATGTGTGTTCAATCCCTGGGTTGGGAAGATCCCCTGGAGGAGGGCATGGCAACCCACTCCAATATTCTTGCCTGGAGAATCCCCATGGACAGAGGGGCCTGGTGGGCCACACAGTCCATGGGGTCATAAAGAGTCATACACAATTGAACAACTAAGCACAGCACAGTTTAATACTGATACGGTTATTCAAGAATATGTAAATAACACAGCAGCTTTTATAAGCATGTTTCTTGCACACAGCAGCATAATAGACCCTCAAAATCATACATTGGAATTAATGTATAATCATTGAATGGGGAAATTCAACTGAATAAATGAATATAATATATTAGCTTTCTTTACAAATGTTTATTTCTCATAGGCGTGACAATCTGTGTTTTTGAAATCAATATGCCTTTAAAACAAAAGTCATTCAACCTGAAAATAATTCAATAAATATATCTTCAACTTTCTAATTTCTTTTTTCATATCACAAACATCAAATGAGGAAACATTTTAAAATATGTGGAAATGTTTTTGTTCATTGCTTTTATACTTTAGATGGCTATAATAATTTTAAATTTTATTTTGATATTGAAAGACACATAAAAATATTAATGCATATATTTCACTATTTACAATTTAAGTTATGCAACTAACTCTGCCTTTAAACTTTGGCAAAAAAAAGAATTGTTTAGATTTTATTATAGTAAAGATCATTAGAACCTAAATTATTTATCAGAAAAATTCTTCTTTGAGAAGCAGATCATCCAATTGAAACTGTTTTTAAACATCATATATTATAAATGGGGTTATATAAATACTTAGGTACCAGAAAACCAAAAAAGTAGCAAAAAATAAAGAGTAATCAGTCATTCATATTCCCAAGACCATGTTCTCCAATTAAACCACTGTTACAATTTAAATACTATTACCACTTGGGCCCCGAATTTTTTAAAAGAGAAAAATCACTTTACTACATCTTTTTAAAATGTTACCGATTTATTATTAAAATTTTTTCAGAGCAACAATTGTATAAAGATGAAAGTTTAAAAAAGAATTGAATTCCAAGTTGATATAGGTTAAGATCGATAGGAATCATGCAGCAGATGATGTATGAAATTTCAATTTAAATTTCTTTTAAAGTATGAAATTTAATTTTACTTAAATTTACCAAATAAAAAAATTGAAGTGAAATTAAAGAATTCTTGAAATTCAAGAATTTTATAGGCCTTATGCTGCTGCTGCTTAGTCGCTTCAGTTGTGTCCGACTCCATGTGACCCTGGACTGAAGCCTGCCAGGCTCCTCTGTGCATGGTATTCTCTAGGCAAGAGTACTGGAGTGGATTGCCATGCCCTCCTCCAGGTTAGAGGCCTTATAGATAACCACAAAAATTTTTTTCCTAAAGGGTCCCTAACAGAAAAATAAGGAATCATGTAAAATGTTCTTCTTGCTCTTTTCTTTTTTTAACTGGAGGACAATTGCTTTACAATGTTGTGTTAGTTTCTGCTGTACAATAACATGAATCAGCTATATGTATATCTTCCTTCTTGAGCCTCCCTCCCACTCCCACAGCCATCCCACGCCTCTAGGTTGTCACAAGAGTACCCAGCTGAGCTCCCTGTGCTACCCAGCAGCTTCCTACTAGATATCCACTTTACACATGGTAGTATAGATATGTCAATGCAAATCTCTCAATTCATCCCACCTTCTCCTTCCCCCTGCTGTGTCTACAAGTTCCTTCTCTATGTCTGCATCTCTATTCCTGCCCTGCACACAGCTTCATCAGTACCATCCTTCTAGATTCCATATATATGTATTAAGATACAATATTTGTGTTTCTCTTTCTGACTTACTGCTCTCCTCTTGCTCTTTTGTTTCTTCCTCCTCTCAACCTGCTGTCCTCCTTTTCCTTTCTCAACAATATAGCCCCTAAATCATTCATTGGGTGAGACAGACTTAGGGAGCTTTTACATGTACGCATGTGGATGTATGCAGGGAGCAAAATCATATACGGATAAAAGTATAAGAAATCAGTAATCATAGTTACGCTGAAGGGGTATTTAGAGATTCAGAGTGGAAGAGAGAGTCACCTTATATTTTTAATAATGTTTTTTACTGTTTCCCTTTTTAACACATATACATTACTTTTTCAAAGATAAAAAATGTTTAGTTTTTTTTTTAAGACTTTGTTGATGTGGACCTTTTTTTTTTTAAGTCTTATTGAATTTGTTACAACATTGCTTCTGTTTCAGGGTTTGGTTTTTTGGCCATGAGTCATGGGAGATCTTATCTCCCCAACCAGGGATCAAACCGGCACCTCCTGCATTGGAAGGTGAAGTCTTAACCAATGGACTGCAGGGAAGTCTCCAAAAAGTGCTTAGATTTTTAAAATGTTTCAGACTTCTAGGACATTCTATTACAATGTTCTTAAGAAATTAGTATTTATTTTTATGAAATTACTATTAGCTGTTTTAAAGAAATTGTGAAGACTCTGTATAAATGGTGCCATAAGAGTTGAGAATTGGGGGTACTCTTTCTGCCCCCTTCTAGGGGTACTCTTTCTGCCCCCTTCTGATGCCTATGTCAGAAGCTTTCTCTATCTCCTTTATACTTTAATAAAACTTTATTACACACAAACACACACACACAAAAAAGTTGAGAATTGACTTAAAGTGACCAAGGGTGGAAACAGGGAGATCAATCAGAAGGCCATTGTAATAATCCAGGTAAATAGATGTTTACTTAGTCTGGTGGAAGCCATGGAGAGAATGAAAAATGATCCAAATTGGGAGAAAAAGATTAGGGTATAGATGTATAAAATCACAAAGAGGTCACATTTTATTGACTACTGAATCTTTAAATACAGTTTTATACAAATGAAGAATGGATAATATTAACTATATAAAGATTATTTCAAGTTTTATAGATTAATGCTATGTAATTTATGGCAAATACAAAGTCCCTTGATGCTATTTCAGTTAAAAGCATCAGCTTTAAACACAGACATGTAAAGACATACAGTCAATCATACACTAATATTCTGAACTTAGAAAACCACTAATTTCAGAATAAATACTGTCTTTTTAATATAGTAGTAAGGAAGATGAAACTGTTAGTTGCTCAGTCGTGTCCAATTCTTTGTGACCCCATGAACTGAAGCCCACCAGGCTACTCTGTCCGTGAAATTTTCCAGGCAAGAATACTGGAGTGGGTAGCCATTCCCTTCTCCAGGGGAATCTTCCTGACCCAGGGATCTAATACAGGTCCTCTGCATTGCAGGCAGATTCTTTACCATCTGAGCCACCAAGGAAGGTAGCTAAAAAGATGTCACTTGGAATTTTTTAGCTTGGATCCAGGAAACATCAGCAAAATAAAATGTTTTAGAAAGACCTCCATATTTTGTTGATGTTGGACATGACTGCTTCACAATTAAAGCTACATACATCACAAAAGCACAACTTCAGGTTGTTAAAACCATGACTTTTCTTGCTAGTTCGAACTGTAGCTTTATAGCTATAAATAAACATGCTAACACTTTACATAAATGGATTGAAAATATTATTTTCTTCTGATTCTAATTAAAAATACAGAAACACTAATACAGTGTTACATGAATAATTAAGAACTATTATCTATCTGTTAGCCAAGAGGCCACAGCACCACCAGTAACTTTTCCGTAATACCAAAGGGAATACATTCCACCTGCTATGAAAGCTAGTTCTGGGCCACAGTCTTGTTTGCGTCATAAACTAACCCTGTGAAGGTGAGCTCTTTGGTTTCCCAAAACTTTTGTTTCCTTAGCTATAGAATTAAAGGAGTGTGCTTAAGATGGCCTGCAAGGGACTTTTCCACTCAAAAAGAAACTGTCAGCTTGAGACTCCTCACTGTGGTAAGATTTTTAAAGTGGAGTAAATTTTTTTAAAGGTAAATGGATATTTTTTTCTTACAGGAAAATGAAATTCACTCAGTCACGTGTGACTCTTTATAACCCCAGGCTCCTCTGTCCTTATGATTCTCCAGGCAAGAATCCAGGCAAGAGTGGTTAGCCGTTCCCTTCTCCAAGACATCTTCCCAACCCAGGGATAGAACCCAGGTCTACAGCATTGCTGGCGGATTCTTTACCATCTGAGCCACCAGGGAAGCCCAAGAATACAGGAGTGGGTACCCTATCCCTTCTCCAGTGGATCTTCCTGACCCAGCAATCCAACCAGGATCTCCTGCACTGCAAGCAGATTCTTTACCAACTGAGCTACCAGGGAAGCCCTTTTTTCCTGGGCAATACCATAATTATAACTATTCTATACTTTCTTCAGAAAATATTTTGCTCATGGAATTTCAGTCTAATGACTGATACTATTAAAAAACCTGAAAACAAAGCATCAGACAATAAAAATTCTGCTTAAAAACTTTAGAGTTTGTGATATTTGGGTTAAAAAAATGATACACCACTACCAATTGAAATATCCCACCTTTGAAATTTTAGTGCTAAGAATCATCAGAGCAGAGGAAATGGTGACTAAAGAGATTTCACCACTCAAGCTATTAAATATGTAATCAATACACACCAGTTGAAAAGTAAATACCCTGCCTGAAATACTATCAAGAAAGCAAAGTTAATGAAAATTGATTCTCACAGAAAAATATGATTCTTTCCACCAAAACACTACACAAAAAAATACATTATATTGAATGAATGAAACAAAAAAAATAAATAAATAAGGCCATCATGACTGAAAATGTTCTATGATGGAAAATGTTTTCTCTGTTCCCACAATACATGTATGTTCTGCTTTAGTCGCATTGTTTCTTATTTTGTGTCCTCATCACAAGGCCTCCTTCGTAGGTTTTTAGTTGAATGCAGTTCCAGTTATCTTGCAAATCCAACTTGTCTTAGAGTCACAAGGAAAATCACTCCAGGCCCATTTGTCTTTGTCGTTAACAAGAACAACACATTTTTCTTTCTGATCATTGTTGGGTTCACGCTTGTGCCAGAATCTGAAATGAAAAAAAATATATACACGTGTGTGTACATGTTGTGTGTGTATAGTAGAGGTCAGAGGACAAGGCAGAAAAAATGCCCTAGTGAAACATTTACAGTTGCACTGTCCAACAGAATCAGAGCAATAGACTAGCATAGAGGTTCCTGAAAAGACAGTGCTCTGTTCTGAGTAGGCATTCTTATACTGGTATTGTTGTTGTTTAGTTGCTAAGTCATGTCTGACTCTTTTGCTGCCCAACGGACTGTAGCCCGCAAGTCTTCTCTGTCCATGGGACTTCCCAGGCAAGAATACTGGAGTGGGTTGCCATTTCCTTTTCCAGGGGATCTTCCCAACCTAGGGACTGAACCTGCCATCTCCTGAATTGATAGGTGGATTCTTTACCAATGGGTCACCAGGGAAGCCCTACACTGATATAACCCATCCCGAAATGAATGTGGCTTGCTGTCTTCTTCCTACCTTTGCCTATAAAGCTATTTTACCCTACTTGGTATACTCACACTATCTGTGGGTTAAATGGTTTCTTGTCCACCCAATGCCACTGGCCGTCAAGGTTCTCACTCCTAAATCCCAGGAAATATGAAAATCGTCTATCCAAAAATTGAGTGATAAAGTTCTGTGTAAAAATGTGAATTTTTATGAGTATATTTGCATTTATCAGTTGATAACCATTATTTTAGGAAAAGAGGTCAAATAAACTACTAGTTAAACACAAAAGCATTGGTTATATGTTTTCAGATCCTGCCTCTGACATTTATGATGTGATGTTAATAAGTGCTTTAATGTCACCAAACCTCAGTTTTCTCAACTCCAAAAGGGACAACTCCACTACTTCAGAGGGTCACTGTGAACATTAAATGAGATCAGCTTGCAAATTACTTAGCATAGTTCTTACTGGGATTGGATTTTTAGGAAATTTTATTTTTTAAATTACCTTCATTAATTGATTGCATATTTCATTAAATTACACTTACTTCAAAGAGTTGCTGAACCTATAGCTGCAAAGCCATGGAAACAAAGTCCTCCAGGAAACCATGTTAACCAAGAATGGAGTAGAATCTGAGTCTGAGTATATAATATATGGAAATATACTGCATGAGGAAATAAATTTCAGCTCAGAAATGACTTTACCTTGAGATTTCTTTTTTTAGAATAACAAACATACATCTGAATTATCTGTCCTATTCTTTATCCTGAGAAGATATTTCAGTCCTAATTAACCATTCATTTATTTACTTAATCATCAAACACTTAAGTGGGCTTAGCACTGCACAGACCATTGGAGATACAAACATGGATAAAGCATGTCTGTAGCCCTCTGCAAATGGAAGAGCTGGGGTAGTGAACACTGAACCAAGTGCCCTGGTCATAAAATGCACAAAATTCTGTGAAAGTATCTCCAGATTAGAACAAAAAGGATGGAGTTGGGAAGGTGGTCAGGGTAGTTTTCTTGAGAAAATATAACATGAGTCAGATCTGGGAAGACCAGAAGATGTTGGCCATGTGAAGAAAAATGCAAGAGGAAGAAAGTCTTTCCAGGCAGATGGGGGAGAGGAAGCAAAGGCACAGAGGTGGAGCAGAGCTGAGAAATTCCTCTCTCTGCGAAGAGATTCAAACCAGCAGAGAAACTGACATAAGCCTCTCAGCATACCTGCTCAGCCCCTGTCCTAATGGTGGCCAGGTGACCTCCCATTCCAGAGCAGTGGCTTTCACTCTGAGCCCAAGTCTTGTTGTCATTAAAAGGAAAATAGCAGTTGGACTGGAAGGCTCTCCAGCCCACAGGACAGCAATTCCAGGTGCCCCCTCATGTGAAAATCAAAAGGAAAATTAGGTCCAAGGGAGCATACCATATATAACAAATCATATAGTTATTTTACTACGTAATATCCAATTAACATTTAAGAGAATAATACCAGGATTACCACAATCATTCTGTCCCCGCTATTAAAAAAAAAGATCCTGAAAATTACATTTCTAAATAGCTCCTAAACAAAAGTATCTGAATCACATAATGACCATGAGAAAATTACAAGGTTTTCTCTTAGAAGATGTGATCATTTTTCAATATCCCTACAGTTATTTACAACCATATTGAAAGAGTTCCTATAACAAAACTTTTGGCAGGACATTTTATCTGAAGGAGGCAAAGAACCTGCTAAAATACTCATGTAATGAGCCTTTACAGAATAAAAAAGATAAAGACACTTTGGCAAAGTTTACATATTCTAGGAGGGAGCAGTCCTTATATATCTGAATCAAAAGAAAATGTTATGCTTTGGCTGCCAAAAACAGCTCATAAATGTTTTGTTCGTATTCTCTGATTAGTTATTCAACTGCTCACAATCATGAAAATAATTCTACCTCAATTTACTGATGTCCGCTCTTGTGCCAGATTCTCATCTTGTGCTCTTTTCATCTCTCTCTTTATATAATAATGTAGAAATGATATGCTTTAAATCAGGCTATGAATTTTAATGGAAATAAGGAAGAAATTTCTTCGACTCTCTGTACCTTTCAGTTCTGGTTTCTCTCTGACACATATCACCTTTGGGTGCTGCTTTGGGAGCCTGAAGAACCCCGTTCCTTTCTTGCAGGATAGAAAGTTGTGGTGAGTCACTGTGAAGGAGGGAAAAAAATCTTAATTTCCTTTTCCTATATAACCACTTACTTTGGGGGCGTACTGCACTAAGTAAATTTTCTTTTACCGTAATAGTTAAGGTCCCCACCTTCTCTGTTCTTCCTACACAGTTCCTTTGTTTCAGCTCCAGGTGAATTGGTTGAAAAGAATTGTTGAAAATTAATATTTTCATTATTATGGATGTTTGTTAAGACATTTCAGTTGTGTCTGACTCTTTGGGACCCTATGGACCGAAGCCCACCAGGCTCCTCTGTCTATGGGATTCTCCAGGCAAGAATACTGGAGTGGATTGCCATGCCCTCCTCCAGGGGATCTTCCTGACCCAGGATCTTCCTGAACCCGCATTTCTTATGTCTCCTGCATTGGCAGGTGCATTCTTCACCACTAGGGTCACCTGGGAAGCCCTTAGTGTCCATTTTATGCTTTATGGGGGTAGTTTTGCAAACTTTAATGTCCATGTGTTTTTAAACATGTTTTTCTATCAATATTCATGCTTAGAGTCGAGATTTTGGTGACCACTGGTATTCTTCTGCAAAGTCCTTCAAGTCTTACACACTTATCTTTTCAGTATTTTCACTTTGAAATATAACCAAGTCTAATGAAGTGAAAAATACAAGTGTACAGTTTATCAAATTAATATAAAGTGAACATTCCAACAACCCAGCTCAAAAAATGCATCATTACCAAAGCCCCAGGTGACCTTCACAGCCCAAACACGAATCCCTCACTTTCTCTTAAAGGTAATCATGCCATGGCTTTTAAAGCAATCAGTTTGTGCTTTGCTTCATGACTCTACCACTTCATAATCTATCACAAAACCATATAGATCAGATTTGCCTGCTTCTGAACTTTATACAAGTGAAATCATACTATGGGTTCTGTATTCTGCTCAGGGTTGTCTCTGAAATTTATCTGTGTTGTTTCATGCAACCATAACTCATCAGTTCTCATTGCTGAAAAGTGATCCATTATCTTAATGAACTAAAATGTATTTATCTTTTCTTCTTCTGGTAGATAATTGCCTTGTTTCCAGTGTTTGGCTAGTATGGGCTCTGCACCTCTGAGCATTTTTGACCATGTATCCTTAGAGATCACAAGCATGCATTTCTGTAAGGTCCATGCACACATATGCAACTGCTGGTAATAGGTTATACCTATTGCCAACTATGGTTGGGGCAACCTTTTTCAAAGCAATTATACTGCTATATGAAGTATAATCTGTATGCAGGTAAATAAGCAACAGTTAGAATCAGACATGGAACAACAGACTGGTTCAAATAGCGAAAGGAGTACATCAAGGCTGTATACTGTCACCCTGCTTATTTAACTTATATGCAGAGTATGTCATGAGAAATGCCAGGCTGGATGAATCACAAGCTGGAATCAAGATGGCCAGGAGAAATATCAATAACCTCAGATATGTAGATGACATGACCCTTATGGCAGAAAGTGAAGAGGAACTAAAGAATCTCATGATGAAATTGAAAGAGGAGCATGAAAAAACTGGCTTAAAACTTAACATTCAAAAAAACAAAGATCATGGCATCTGGTCCCATCACTTCATGGCAAATAGATAGGGAAACAATGGAAACAATGAGAGACTTTATTTTTGGAGGATCCCAAATCACTACAGATGGTGACTGCAGCCCTGAAATTAAAAGACACTTGCTCCTTGGAAGAAAAGCTATGACCAACCCAGACAGCATATTAAAAAGCAGAGACATTACTTTGCCAGCAAAGGTTTGTCTAATCAAAGTTATGGTTTTCCCAGTTCTCATGCATGGATGTGAGAGTTGAACTATAAAGAAAGCTGAGCACTGAAGAATTGATGCCTTTGAACTGGGGTGTTGGAGAAAACTCTTGAGAGTCCCCTGGACTGCAAGGAGATCAAACAGTCGATCTTAAAGGGAATCAGTCCTGAATATTCATTGGAAGGACTGATGCTGAAACTGAAGCCCCAATACTTTGGCTACCTGATGGGAAGAACTGACTCCTTGGAAAAGACCCTGATGCTGGCAAAGATTGAAGTCAGGAGGAGCAGGGGATGACAGAGGATGAGATGGTTGGATGGCATTACCAACTCGATGGACATGAGTTTGAACAAGCTCTAGGAGTTCGTGATGGACAAGGAAGCCTGGTGTGCTGCAATCCATGGGGTCACAAAGAGCTGGACACAACTGAACCACCGAACTGAGTACTACTGTACACTCTCATCAGCAGAAATTCATTGAAGATCTAGTTGCTCTGCAGTATCATCAATACTTGCTACTGCCAGACTTTAATTATTACCATCCCCAAGGTTTTTAGTGGTGTCTCATTGTGAGTTGAATTTGCATTTCTCTGAAAACTAATGAAGTTAGAAATATTTTATATGTTTATCAGACATTTCATTTTTTTTCTTTTCTATTCTGCCTGTTCAGGACTTAGCCCATTTTTCTGCTGTCAGTATTTTCCCTATTGATTTGGAACAATGGTTTAAATATTCTATAATCCTTTATTAATTATATGCATTAAAACCTTTTTTCCTATGTTTTCTATTGTCACTCAGTGTTATTTTTATTGGACAGTAATTCTTACTTTAACGTAGTATACTTTGGTAATAATCTCTTTAATGGCTAGCACATTTTGTCATATTTAAGAAATCATTCTCTGTCTCAAGATCAAGAATATATTCTCCATATTTTTTTCTAAAATATTAATTTGTTTTCATATTTTAATCAATTCTCCACCTTAGGTTGGTTTTTTAACATGATATGAGGCAGGAGAACAATTTCATTTTTGAATATAGATAATCAATCCTCTCTACTAATTGAATAGTAATTGAACAAAACTGTCCTCTCCATATAACTCTGCAATATCCCCTTCTGTTCACTTTTTAATTTTCATTGGAGGATAGTTGATTTATTCCCTTCAGTTTTTTTTTTTAATTCCCTTCAGTTTTATTTTGTTTGTTGTTATTTAGTCACTCAGTCCTGTCCAATTCTTTATGATCCCATAGACTGTATGTAGCCAGCCAGGCTGCTCTGTCCATGGGATTCTCCAGACAAGAATACTGGAGTGGGTAGCCTGTTTTATATAGAGTTCATAAATACAGATCTGTAACAAAGCTCTCAACATTCTTTCTCTATTTGTTTATCCTTGCACCTATACTATATTACTTTGTTTATAATAACTTCATACAATATCTTGATATCAGAAAGAAGTCTTCCAGCTGTTCTTTTCAAAGCCAGACTACAGTCCATCTGAAATTTGAGGGTTTTTTCCGGGTTATTCTTTTCTAGAAAGATGCAGTCCTTGTTATCCTGATCCAAAGTGAAGAATGATTTACACAGTCTCCAACCTTCCCGTGTATAGGAATGGGTCTAAGTTTCATCGTTCATTTCCTGGCTCAAGGCTGCACCATCAAAAAACAGAAGGTCAAGTATGTAGCTCTGAATATTAAATCCAAGCCCTGAGGCCTTTCTGGATTGGTATGTCGGAGAAGGTCATGATAACAAAAGGTTTAGGGCAACTTTCTGAAAGTTTTTCAAGTGAATAATTCAAAGAGCATTCCACTTTGCTAATAACTTACCTACACAATTCGCAATAAAACAGGCACTTAGAAGTGACATGAAAAAAATAGCAATGGTCCAAGGGATCAGCTGGGAATGCTGGCCTCTTTCTACTAAAACAAAAAGAAAGATGAGTAGGTTATCTTCTTCTCAGCCACAAGAACTAAGGGAGCTAATGCCACCAATGAGAAAACTTAGAATGAGATCATCCAAAATATTTTAGACGTGGAAGAGAGCTCAAAGATTTCCCCTGAATAAATCAACTTTAGAGTTCACTGATAAACAAATAAATAAATTAAATATATTTGCAAATAAAATGTATTTCTTTGGGTTTTTTGGGGGGGATTAGGAACATGCTTTTTATTAACCAGACTCAAAACCCCCAAATCTTTAAAAATTGATAATTGTAGTACATAAAAACCAGGGCTCCTTTATAAACAAATAATGTTAAAATACAAGGAACACATGGAAGAAAAATCTTGTTACAATGCTAATATCCAGGCTGTATAAAGAATTTCTAAAACCAATTTGAAAACTGAGCAAAAATTTGAGCAGAAAATTTGCTTAAAGTATTTAAAAAATCCATTAAACAAATTAACAAACAGCATGCTCAATCAGAGACATGTAAACCAAAATATTATGGCATGGTTTTGTCATATATCAAATTTTTAAAAGTAAATTGAAAATATGTAGTGTGGCAAGGCCTACAGGAAATAAACACTCAGTGAGGAAATAAATGTCACTACTGAACTATAAGCTGGAAAGCCTTTTAGACAGATAAAGTTAGGAACACTTATCAAATTTTAAATGCATTACATTTGCCACAATTTAAATTCCAGCACTCAAACCTATAGAAGCAGTTAAACTTATTTCTATAAAATGATATTCACTGCAGTAATTTTGGAAATAGAAAAAAAAACCTTGAAACCTAATACCTGTATGCTTATCATCAAAAGCAGACACAATAAATTATGGTGAATTCATATGATGAAATTCTATAAAGCAATTAAAATAATCATGTATACATGTATGCATTAACATAAAGAAGTCTCCAAAACATATTGCTACATAAAAATGTGATTGTCAGTACCATTGTACATCATGACCCCATTAAAATTTGGGTGGAGTGATGAGATGAAATGAAACATTAATTTCAAAATTATATATTTCTGCATTCATTCTAAATATATTTCTCAAAAGTGTTTTTTAATGTTCTTACAGTACAAACCCATTTATGTGTCACTTGAGTAGAACTTGAGTATAAAAAGAAATAAAGTCAGAACCTCAGGTTCACTGCTGTCCCAGTCAGTGTGTTTTCTGTCTCTCTCATCTCTTTTTTTCCTTTAAACAATTTTCCCAAATTACTCTCTTTCATCTTATTTTTTTATATATTTGTTGTTCTCTCTTGTCCCTGTATACATTTTATAAAGAAGTTTCTAATACCCCAAATGTTTGAATCTATGTCCCCACTCTTCACCAAAATCATTTTCACTTTCTTCAACTTCCTCCCCATCACCATCTTCAATCTTAATAACTACAACTATCATCAATTCATATTTTAAAATCTTAGTCATAATTAAATATGCTTCTTTAAAACTGAAAGGAAACAAATACTCACATTTATTTAGTGGTTCTTCTTGCCCCATTGTGTGTTAAATCTCTTGTGGTTCAGCAATGGAGAGAACCAGCAGCCTCAGCAACCTCTAAATTTTTTCCCCAGTTTATTCTGTGGATAAAGAAATATATTCAGAAATTCTTGAGATTGAACATTAATCTTGCCTATTCTGCTAAGATTAGAAAGCTCTCGATATTAAAGACAGCTCAAAAGAAGAAGTCTTTCCAAACACGGGAGTGTCCTTTGATTCACTCTAGGAGGGAGAAAAGAAAAAGGAAATTGAGAAAGCCACACTCAAAAACAGTAGAAATTTTCATAAGGTCACTACGCCAGTGTGTCATGTAGAATTTCTTAATTTATTTTTACTTGTTCAAACAAAAAATGTAGCCATGCCCTAAAAGAATCACAACTTCACCTAATCAAAAGAATAAACATTTCCTCAGGTTTCTTTTCCTATATATATTTTCAAAGGTAGTTGTGTGCATGAGCTAAACTCTGCCTTGGATATTTGTCTGAACTAAGTTGCATGCAAGATGGTAAAAGGTAATGTGAACAATGAGCAAAAGTTTTTCATCTGCACAGCGTATGTATGTAAAGACAAAATACTTTTGTTGTAGAGTTGAGAAAAAGGTGGTGGAGCTGTTGATTAAATTCCCAAGTATGCCAACAAGGGAAATTAATGAGAATGAGAAATTCTGTGGTAAAGAACACAATCTCCAGCACAGGTGAAATGTACTAAACTTTGTTAACTTGCAAAGACTCCAAAACCAAGCCTAAATAACTTTTTTTTAATGTATTAATTGATTTTTTTTTTTTTTGGAGACTAATTACTTACAATATTGTATTGGTTTTGCCATACATTGTTCAGTTGCTCAGTCATGTCCAACTCTTAGCAACCCCATGGACTGCAGCACGCTAGACTTCCCTGTCCTTCACCATCTTCTGGAGTTTGCTAAAACTCATGTCCAGTGAGTCGGTGATGCCATCCAAATATCTCATCCTCTATCCTCCTGCCTTTAATCTTTCCCAGCATCAGGGTCTTTTCTAAGGAGTCAGCTCTTTGCATCAAGTGGTCAAAGTACTGGAGCTTCAGCTTCAGCATCAGTCTTTCCAATGAATATTCAGGATTGATTTCCTTTAGGATTGATTGTTTTATCTCCTTGCAGTCCAAGGGACTCTCAAGAGTCTTCTCCAAAAAGACAATCTCTTTAACAAGTGGTGCTGGGAAAGCTGGTCAACCACTAGTAAAAGAATGAAACTAGAAGACTTTCTAACACCATACACAAAAATAAACTCAAAATGGATTAAAGATCTCAACATAAGATCAGAAACTATAAAACTCCTAGAGGAAAACATAGGCAGAACACCCTCTGACATAAATCACAGCAGGATCCTCTATGATCCACCTCCCAGAGTAATGGAAATAAAAGCAAAAATAAACAAATGGGACCTAATTAAACTTAAAACCTTTTGCACAACGAAGGAAACTATAAGCAAGTTGAAAAGACAGCCTTCAGAATGGGAGGGAAAAAAAAAGAATGGGAGAAAATAATAGCAAATGAAGCAACTGACAAAGAATCTCTAAAATATACCAGCAGCTTCTGCAGCTCAATTCAAGAAAAATAAATGACCCAATAAAAAAATGGGCCAAAGAACTAGACAGACATTTCTCCAAAGAAGACATACAGATGGCTAACAAACACATGAAAAGATGCTCAACATCACTCATTATCAAAGAAATGCAAATCAAAACCACAATGAGGTACCATCTCACACCAGTCAGAATGGCTGCTATCCCAAAGTCTACAAACAATAAATTCTGGAGAGGGTGTGGAGAAAAAGGAACCCTCTTACCCTGTTGGTGGGAATGCAAACTAGTACAGCCACTATGGAGAACAGTGCGGAGATTCCTTAAAAAACTGGAAATGGAACTGCCATATGACCCAGCAATCCCACTGCTGGGCATACACACTGAGGAAACCAGAACTGAAAGAGACACATGTACCCCAATGTTCATCGCAGCACTGTTTATAATAGCCAGGACATGGAAGCAACCTAGATGTTCTTCAGCAGACAAATGGATAAGAAAGCTGTGGTACATACACACAATGAAGTATTACTCAGCCATTAAAAAGAATGAATTTCAATCAGTTCTAATAAGGTGGATGAAACTGGAGCCTATTATACAGAGTGAAGTAAGTCAGAAAGAAAAACACCAATACAGTATGCTGCTGCTAAGTCACTTCAGTCATGTCTGACTCTGTGCAGACCCCATAGACAGCAGCCTACCAAGCTCCTCTGTCCCTGGGATTCTCCAGGCAAGAATATTGGAGTGGGTTGCCATTTCCTTCTCCAATGCATGCATCCACATTAAGTCACTTCAGTCGTGTCTGACTCTGTGCGACCCCATGGACTGTAGCCTACCAGGTTCCTCCATCCATGGGATTTTCCAGGCAAGAGTACTGGAGTGGGTTGCCATTTCCTTCTCCACCAATACGGAATACGCATATATATGGAATTTAGGAAGATGGTAACAATGATCCTATATGCGAGACAGCAAAAGAGACACAGATGTAAAGAATAGTCTTTTGGACTCTGTTGGAGAAGGCGAGGGTGAGATGATTTGAGAGAATAGCATTGAAACAATATTATCATATGTGAAACAGATCACCAACCCAGGTTCAGTGCATGAGACAGGGTGCTCAGGGCCATTGCACAGTGATGACCCTGAGGGATAGGATGGGGAGGGAGGTGGGAGGGGGGCTCAGGATGGGGAACATATGTACGCCCATGGCTGATTCATGTCGATGTATGGCAAAACCCACTACAATATTGTAAAGTAATTAGTCCCCCATTAAAATAAATTAACTAATTTAAAAAAATCTTCTCCAACATCCCGGTTCAAAAGCATCAATTCTTCAGCACTCAGCCTTCTTTATGGTCCAACTCTCACATCCATACATGACTACTGGAAAAACGATAGCTTTGACTATATGGACATTTGTTGGCAAAGTCATGTCTCTGCTTTGGCAACTGCACAGTGCAGGAGCAGCTGAGAGGAGCTACCCCACATTCAAGGTAAGGAGCAGTGGCTGCGCTTTGCTGGAACAGCCATGAAGAGATATCCCACCTCCAAGGTAAGAGAAACCCAAGTAAGACGATAGGCGCTGAGAGAGGGCATCAGAGGAAAGAAAGACTGAAACCACAATCACAGACAACTGGCCAATCTGATCACACGGACCACAGCTTGTCTAATTCAACGAAACTAAGCCATGCCATGTGGGGCCACCCAAGACGGCTGGGTCATGGTGGAGAGGTCTGACAGAACGTGGTCCAAGGGGGAAGGGAATGGCAAACCATTCAGTATTCTTACCCTGAGAACCCCATGAACAGTATAAAAAGGCAAAAAGATAGGACGCTGAAAGATGAACTCCATCGGTCGGTAGTTGCTCAATATGCTACTGGAGATCAGTGGAGAAATAACTGCAGAAAGAATAAAGGGACGGAACCAAAGCAAAACAACACTAAGTTGTGAATGTGACTGGTGATAGAAGAAAGGTCCAATACTGTAAAGAGCAATATTGCACAGGAACCTGGAATGTTAGGTTCATGAATCAAGATAAATTGGAAGTGGTCAAAACAGATGGTAAGAGTGAACATCGACATTCTAAGAATCGGCAAACTAAGATGGACTGGAATGGGTGAATTTAACTCAGATGACCATTATATCTACTACTGTGGGCAAGAATCCCTTAGAAGAAATGGAGTAGCCATCATGGTCAACAAAAGAGTCTGAAATGCAGTACTTGGATGCAATCTCAAAACGACAGAATGATCTCCTTTCGTTTCTAAGGCAAACCATTCAATATCACGGTGATCCAAGTCTATGCCCCTACCAGTAATGCTGAAGAAGCTGAAGTTGAACAGGTCTATGAAGACCTACAAGACCTTTGAGAACTAACACCCCAAAAACATGTCCTTTTCATTATAGGGTACTGGAATGCAAAAGTCGGAAGTCAAGAAATAACTGGAGTAACAGGCAAATTTGGCCTTGGAGTACAGAATGAAGCAGGGCAAAGGCTAACAGAGTTTTGCCAAGAGAACACACTGGTCATAGCAACACCCTCTTCCA
>NW_011494853.1:845723-846266 GCF_000754665.1 Bison bison bison | reverse complement strand
CAGGAGACAGGGATCAAGACCATGCCCAAGAAAAAGAAATGCAAAAAAGCAAAATGGCTGTCTGAGGAGACCTTACAAATAGCTGTGAAAAGAAGAGAATCAAAAAGGAAAGGAGAAAAGGAAAGATATACCCATTTGAATGCACAGTTCCAAAGAATAGCAAGAAGACTTCCTCAGTGATCAATGCAAAGAAATAGAGGAAAACAATAGAAGGGGAAAGACTAGAGATTTCTTCAAGAAAATTAGAGCTACCAAGGGAACATTTGATGCAAAGATGAGCTCGATAAAGGACAGAAACAGTATGGACCTAACAGAAGCAGAAGATATTAAGAAGAGGTGGCAAGAATACACAGAAGAACTATACAAAAAAGATCTTCACGACCCAGATAATCACGATGGTGTGATCACTCACCTAGAGCCAGACATCCTGGAATGTGAAGTCAAGTGGGCCTTAGGAAGCATCACTATGAACACAGATAGTGGAGGTGATGGAATTCCAGTTGAGCTATTTCAAATCCTGAAAGATGATGCTGTGAAAGTGCT
>NW_011494853.1:844874-845623 GCF_000754665.1 Bison bison bison | reverse complement strand
GGTGTCACCTGCATACCTGAGGTTACTGATATTTCTCCTGGCAATCTTGATTCCAGCTTGTGCTTCATCCAGCCTGGCATTTTACATGATGTCCTCTGCATATAAGTTAAATAAGCAGGGTAACAATATACACCTTGACATACTCCTTTCCCTATTTGGAACCAGTCTGTTGTTTCATGTCCAGTTCTGACTATTGCTTCTTGATCTGCATACAGGTTTCTCAGGAGGCAGGCAAGGTGGTCTGATATTCCCATCTCTTGAAGAATTTTCCAGTTTATTGTGATACACACAATCAAAAGCTTTAGCATAGTCAAGAAGCAGAAGCAAATGTTTTTCTGGAATTCTCTTGCTTTTTCTATGATCCATTGAAGGTTGGCATTTGATCTCTGATTCCTCTGCCTTTTCTAAATCCAACTTGAACATTTGGAAGCTCTTGGTTCACACGCTGTTGAAGCCTCGCTTGGAGAATTTTGAGCATTATTTTGCTAGCGTGTGAGATGAGTGCAATTGCACAGTAGTTTGAACATTCTTTGGTATTGGAAAGAAAATTGACCTTTTCCAGTCTTCTGGCCACTGCTGAGTTTTCCAAATTTGTTGGCATATTGAGCCTAACACTTTTTTTTTAAATTTTATTTAACTTTACAATATTGTATTGGTTTTGCCATATATCAAAATAAATCTGCCACAGGTATACATGTGTTCCCCATCCTGAACCCTCCTCCCTCCTCCCTCCCCATACCATCCCTCGT
>NW_011494853.1:844255-844774 GCF_000754665.1 Bison bison bison | reverse complement strand
CCTTGGAAGGAAAGTTATGACCAACCTAGACAGCATATTAAAAAGCAGAGACATTACTTTGCCAACAAACATCTGTCTAGTCAAGGCTATGGTTTTTCCAGTAGTCATGTATAGATGTGAGAGTTGGACCATAAAGAAACCTGAGTGCAGAAGAACTGATACTTTGAACTGTGGTGTGGGAGAAGACTCCTAAGAGTCCCTTGGACTGCAAGGAGATCCAGCCAGTTCATGTTACACAAGATCAGTCCCGGGTGTTCATTGGAGGGACTGGTGTTGAAGTTGAAACTCCAGTATTTTGGCCACATGATGCGAAGAGCTGACTCATTTGAAAAGACCCTGATGTTGGGAAAGATTGAAGGAAGGAGGAGAAGGGGACGACAGAGGACGAGATGGTTAGATGGCATCACCGACTCAGTGGACATGAGTTTGGGTAAACTCCAGGAGTTGGTGATAGACAGAGAGGCCTGGCGTGCTGTGGTTCATGGGGTTGCAAAGAGTCAAACATGACTGAGCAACTGA
>NW_011494853.1:841351-844155 GCF_000754665.1 Bison bison bison | reverse complement strand
GGGATTGCTGGGTCATATGGCAGTTCCATTTCCAGTTTTTTAAGGAATCTCCACACTGTTCTCCATAGTAGCTGTACTAGTTTTCATTCCCACCAACAGTGTAAGAGGGTTCCCTTTTCTCCACACCCTCTCCAGCATTTATTGCTTGTAGACTTTTGGATGAAAAGATGCTCAACATCACTCATTATCAGAGAAATGCAAATCAAAACCACTATGAGGTACCATTTCACACCAGTCAGAATGGCTGTGATCCAAGAGCCTAACACTTTAACAGCATCATCTTTTAGGATTTGAAATAGCTCAGCTGGAATTCCATCACCTCCACTAGCTTTTTCGTAGTGATGCTTACTAAAGCCCACTTGACTTCGCACTCCAAGATGTCTGATTATAGGTGAGTGGCCACACCATCGTGGTTATCTGGGTCATGAAGATCTTTTTTGTACAGTTCTTCTGTGTATTCTTGCCACCTCTTCTTGATATCTTCTGCTTCTGTTAGGTCCCTACCATTTCTGTCCTTTATTGTGCCCATCTTTGTATGAATTGTCCCTTGGTGTCTCTAATTTTCTTGAAGAGATCTCTAGGCTTTCCCCTTCTATTGTTTTCCTGTTTCTTTGTATTGTTTCACTGAGGAAGGCTTTCTTATCTCTCCTTGCTATTCTTTGGAACTCTGCATTCAGATGCTTATATCTTTCCTTTTCTCCTTTGCCTTTCGCTTCTCTTCTTTTCTCAGCTACTTGTAAGGTGTCCTCAAACAACCATTTGCCTTTTTGCATTTTTTTTTCTTGGGGATGATCTTGATCACTGCCTCCTGTACAATGTTACGAACCTCCATCCACAGTTCTTCGGGCACTCTATCATATCTAATCCTTTGAATCTATTTCTCACTTTCACTGTATAATCATAAGGGATTTGATTTAGGTCATACCTGACTGGCCTAGTGGTTTTCCCTACTTTCTTCATTTAAGTCTGAATTTGGTAATAAGGATTTATTATCCTTAAGTTAATTAATAACAAGGATAGATAAATAGATATTAAAATAGTTATATATATACATAATGTACTTATATTATGATGATAAATTAGAAATATTTGAATGTATAAAAATTTATTAATTTATAATGATACAAAAGGAAGCAATTTATATTTCCAATATAAAATGTGAATATATAAGACTTGCTTATTTTTTTAAAAACTTTTTATTTTGTACTGGGTTATAGCCAGTTAACAAACATGTTGTAATAGTTTCAAGTGAACACCAAAGGAACTCAGCCACATATATACACGTATCCACTCTCCCCCAAACTCTCCCCTCCCAACCAGGCTGCCATATAACATTGAGCAGAGTTTCCTGTACTGTAGAGTAGATACTTGGTGGTTGTGCACTTTAAATATAGCAGTGTATACATGTCCATCCCAAACTCCCTAACTATCCCTTCCCCTCAAGCCTTGTTTATTTTTAACTGACTTTGGAAAACAAATGTATTATTATGATATGTACATTAATATTTGTCTTTTCTTCTTTCAGTAAGAGTATATGCATTTCCAAGCATAGGTATTTCCTTGTTCTGTTTTGTAGAACTAAATAATTGATACAGAAATGGTAAGACAAGTAATTCTGGAGGAAAATTTCTGGAGCAAAAACAGGAATGACTAATGTGCAATAGTTGCTACATCTGAAAAACCAAGCAGAAAGAGAAGCCAGGAGTTCATACAAAGTAACTGAATAGGGGATTTCCATGGCAGTAAGTAAGCCTGGTTCGGAGAAGGCAATGACAACCCACTCCAGTACTCTTGCCTGGAAAATCCCATGGACGGAGAGGCCTGGTGGGCTGCAGTCCATGGGGTCACTAGGAGTCGGACATGACTGAGCGACTTCACTTTCACTTTTCACTTTCATGTATTGGAAAAGGAAATGGCAACCCACTCCAGTGTTCTTGCCTGGACGGTGGAGCCTGGTGGGCTGCCGTCTATGGGGTCGCACAGAGTCGGACACGACTGAAGCAACTTAGCAACAGCAGCAGCAGCAAGCAAGCCTGGTTAGGACTCCAGGCTTCCATTGCAGGGGGCACAAGTTCAACCCTTGGTATGAGAACTAAGATCCCACATACCCGTGGGGTAGGTCCAAAAATAAAAAATAGAAAGATAACTCGTAATGTGCTACAAAGTTACAAATTAGTCAAACATGCTAAGAAAAAAGAGCTAACAAGAAAGACTCCCTTATACTCTAGAAAATAATACCCTAACATCAAATGACAGACTTTGAAAATATAAGAAACACATGGCTTTGGAATAATGCTGACAGATGAAGTCAATGAGTTATGTAGCATTTAGCCAGTAAGATCGTAGTATATGTATGATATTTCTGGAAGAAATGTCTGGTTGCAAAAAAAAAACAAAAAGAAAAAATGTGAAAAGTACAAGATCAAAATAGACTGATGTCACAAGTGAAATTTAAGAATAAAACAGCTATCAGATTCCGGTTCAAGACAGTGTTATAAGAGGTTCCTTAACACACTTCCTTCCATGGACACACCAAATCTACAGCTACACATGCAATAACTCCCTCTGAAAGAAATCTAGAAACAAGCTGAGTGACTCCTGCATATCAAGCAAACATTAAAAAAAAAAAAAAACAAATAGGGTAGGACCATGGTTGACATATTGTCAATACTCTAAGGAAAACAAAATACTGGAGTCATGATTCAGCAGGAGAATAGTTCTACACCTTCGGTTCAGACTTGAAATACAGACAAGTAATAGCACTGAGAGCCTTGTATAACGCTTGTGTGTAGGTACAGAGAACT
>NW_011494853.1:840336-841233 GCF_000754665.1 Bison bison bison | reverse complement strand
CTCCATGATCAAACCCATGTCTCCTGCATCTCCTCCACTGGCAGATGGGTTCTTTACCATTAGTACTACCTGGGAAGCCCTAGAAAGGATAGGATTGTGGGTCAATTGAATAGTTTTCAGCACAGGGTCCAAAATTCAGCAAGAAACCAGAGCCAGACTCATGGGCACAAAGCCTGAGTCAGAAACCTAATCATATTAAATGGATGAAAAATGAGTGTATTGGAAAGGGTCTTATGATCATAAGATAAAGATTTTAAAAAGTCATAGACATTGCAAGTTAACTTATACTGTAGATATCAGGCTTTTTTTCAGCAAAATTGATTTCAACCCTACAAATCAGAGAAGCTGGTGTCCTTTATGATTTCTCAAGTCATCTCAGAAGCTGAGAAATACTGAGTCTGTAGGACGTTGACGTTGGCAAATAAAAACTGGAAAAGGCTGAAGAGAGGAGTGGCTGACAAGTATGGGTGCCCCTTAGACTAATTCCTAAGACGGTTTTAAAGGTTTTCTCTGATTCATTATCCAAATCTTTTGTTTAGTGTGTCTGACACACCGACAGTCCTGACAGTGTATGTCAAAACTTGGACTTTATCCCTAAGGACAATTCTTGTCTTTCTTTTCCCCTTCCTCAATGAGGGACCATGAAAATAAAATTAACCAAGTTATTTCAAGGAACTTTGAAAACTATCATGGGCCATGCCAGTGTAAGTTGTGTTGTATGAGTGGTCACCATCTTTGTTGTTATTACTGTGCAGGAAAACAGTTTCTTTTGCACAGTTGAGTTCAGTTCAGTTCAGTCGCTCAGTCGTGTTCAACTCTTTGTGACCCCATGAATTGCAGCACGTCAGGCCTCCCAGTCCATCACCAACTCCCGGAGTTCACTCAAACTCATGTCCA
>NW_011494853.1:836908-840236 GCF_000754665.1 Bison bison bison | reverse complement strand
CTTCTTTCACTTTCATCAAGAGGCTTTTTAGTTCCTCTTCACTTTCTGCCATAAGGGTGATGTCATCTGCATATCTGAGGTTATTGATATTTCTCCCAGCAATCTTGATTCCAGCTTGTGCTTCTTCCAGCCCAGCGTTTCTCATGATGTACTCTGCATATAAGTTAAATATTGCACACATGTTCCTAAACTGAAATCATGCAAATGAGACCAAAATGCAGGATCACTCAAGCAATTTGGAAGTAAAAAGCCAACCAAGACTAACGTTTAAAATTCATGAATTGAATCAATGCTAGAAAATTTCAAATTAGCAGGTTGATGGCATGCTCAAGTCACTGGACAGCTCTGCACATCTTCAGGAAACAAGAATTAGACTTCTCAAAGATTGAAAAAGAGGTATAAATGCATATTATTTAAAGGAGGACAACAAGTATTCATAACAGACTAACAAACTCCATTTCAATGATGGTCAATTAAGCAAAGCAAGTATAAGGTATTTTAAAATTAGCTTCCAAGAAGGATTCATATTGGTTTGGAAATTTTAAACAAAGGCATCTTACTCAAGACTCTGTTTTGAAGAAGATAGCCATTATAAACAAGAGAATGAAGCAAATTTGGCTTGTCTTACAGACTAGTTATAGCAGCTCAAAACCATGTGTCCCTGTTGGTGGGAATGTGAATTGGTACAGCCACTATGGAAGACAGTATGGAGATTCCTTAAAAAACTAGGAATAAAACCAGCATATGACCCAGCAATCCCAATCCTAGGCATATACCTTGAAGAAACCAAAATTGAAAAAGACACATGTATCCCATTGTTCACTGAAGCACTATTTACAATAGCTAGAACATGGAAGTAACCTAGATGTCCATCAACAGATGAATGGATAAAAAAGTAGAGGTACATATACACAATGGAATATTACTCAGCCATAAAAGGGAATGCATTTGAGTCAGTGCTAATGAGGTGGATGAACCTAGAGCCTAATATACAGAGTGAAGTAAGTCAGAAAGAGAAAGATAAATATTGTATACTAACACGTATATACAGAATCTAGAAAAATGTTTCTGAAGAATTTATCTGCAGGGCAGCAGTGGAGAAACAGACATAGAGAACAGACTTATGGACATGGGGAGAAGGGAGGAGAGGGGGAGATGTATGGAGAGAGTAACATGGAAACTTACATTACCATATGTGAAGTAGATAGCCAATGGGAATTTGCTGTATGGCTCAGAAATAAAACAGGGGCTCCATATCAACCTAGAGGGATGGGATGGGGAGGAAGATGGGAGGGAGGTTTAAAAGGGAGGGGACATATGTATACCTATGGCTGATTCATGTTGAGGTTTGACAGAAAACAACAAAATTCTGTAAAGCAATTATCCTTCAATTAAAAAAATAAATTTAAAAAATGTGCCCTCCACATTAATGAAGAAACTAGACTATATCAACAGTTTCTAAAGTTGAAAATACTTCAGGGATTCATCAAATAACAAAATGCTTTACTTAAAAACACACACACAAAGATTTAGACTGCTACAGAGAGTTTGTGGAGAAAGATTTTTTTAAAGTCCTTTGGTCAAAAAAAAAAAAAGTTAATATAAGTAACCTAAGCAATGCACCTGGGAGAATATGAACCAGTTCATGCCAGCTGTAATAATCTTGAAACATTATTTCAAAATGCCTCTAAAGTGGTGATAGTTCACATTAATTGATTAGACCAGGGATTATCCTAAGTACTGAACAGAAATTAACTTCCATGATTTTCACAAAACAAAGTATGTACTATTATCTTCCCACCATTACAAATAACATACCCACGCCTTTGAAAAGTTAAAAACTTGCCAGAGCTCCCACAGAGAGTATGCTAGCATTCAGATCTAGGTGATACAGCACGTAGCCCATACTGTTACCTACCAAATTATAGCCCTCTGAGAAAAGAAGGACATTTCATCATGTAAAAAGCCACTGATTAATAGCAACTGACAGAAAATTTTTAAAAATAGCCTAACAGGGAGTAAGACTGTATCTAGTATGGAAATCATGACTGGACCACACTCAAAAAAGAGTTGGCAAGAGGAAGGAAAAGAAACAATGCGTACCCACTACAGAGGTGATGAAACCAGAATGGACAAACGGAATGAAAACCACAGCCGCAATCCAGTGATTCGGTGGGGACCGACAGCTTCCTCTTTTGAGGGAGCAAGTAAAGAACACACTGATATATGGCAATAGGTTTCTCAGAGTCAAAGGGTCCAGAGTAAACTAGAGGTGATATCTTGTGTTGTTGTTTTATTTTTTGTAATTGTATCTTTCTGATTAACGGATAATTGCTTTACAGAATTGTGTTGGTTTCTACCAAACATCAACATGAATCAGCCATAGGTTTACCTATGTCCCCTCCCACTTGAACTTCCCTCCCACCTCCCTCCCCATCCCACCCCCCTCCCCATCCCACCCCTCCAGGTTGTTTACATCTCCATGATGATTAGTGATGTTGATTGATCATGTGTCTATTAGCCATCTGTATATCTTCTTTTAAAAATATCCAATTAGGTCTTCTGCTTATTTTTTTGAGTTGGTTTCTTCAATGTTGAGTTTCATGAGTTATGCACATATTTTGCATATTAATCCTTTATCAGATAAAAATTTTCCAAATTTCCACCTTTTTGTCTTGTTGATAGTTTCCTTCACCCTACAAAAGCTTTTTTGTTTCATATATTCTCATTGTCTCTTTTCGTTTCCCTTGCTTAAAAAGACATATCAAAAATATAGTGTCAACCAATATCAAAGAGCATATTGCCTATGTTTTCCTCGAGGAGTTTTTATGGTATCGGGTCTTACATTTAAGCCTTTGGTCCACATTTTGAGTTTATTTTTTGTACATGGTGTTTTGTACATACTGGTGCACTCAATATGCTAGCAAATTTGGAAAACTCAGCAGTGGCCACAGGGTTGGAAAAGGTCAGTTTTCATTCCAATCTCAAAGAAAGGCAATGCCAAAGGATGCTCAAGTTCAGTTCAATCGCTCAGTTGTGTCCAGCTCTTTGTGACCCCATGGACTGCAGCACACCAGGCCTCCCTGTTCATCACCAACTCACAGAGTCTACTCAAAGTCATGTCCATTGAGTCAGTGATGCCATCCAACCATCTCATCCTCTGTCATTCCCTTCTCCTCCCACCTTCAATCTTTCCCAGCATCAGGGTCTTTTCAAATGAGTCAGTTCTTCGAATCAGGTGGCCAAAGTATTGGAGTTTCAGCTTCAACATCAGTCCTTCCAATGAACACCCAGGACTGATTTCCTTTAGGATGGACTGGTTGGATGT
>NW_011494853.1:836467-836808 GCF_000754665.1 Bison bison bison | reverse complement strand
GAGCCTCTTGATGAAAGTGAAAGAGGAGAGTGAAAAAGTTGGCTTAAAGCTCAACATTCAGAAAACTAAGATCATGGCATCTAGTCCCATCACTTCATTGCAAATAGATGGGGAAAGAATGGAAACAGTGACAGATTTAATTTTGGAGGGTTCCAAAATCACTTCAGATGGTAACTGCAGTCATGAAATTAAAAGGTGCTTGCTCTTTGGAAGAAAAGTTATGACCAACCTGGACAGCTTATTATAAAGCAGAGACATTACTTTGCCAACAGAGGTCTGTCTAGTCAAGGCTACAGTTTTTCCAGTAGTCATGTATGGATATGAGAGTTGGACTATAAAGA
>NW_011494853.1:834999-836367 GCF_000754665.1 Bison bison bison | reverse complement strand
GATGGGACCAGATGCCATGATCTTAGTTTTCTGAATGTTGAGCTTTATGCCAGCTTTTTCACTCTCTTCTTCCACTTTCATCAAGAGGCTCTTTAGTTCTTCTTTGCCTTCTGCCATAAAAATGCTCAAACTAGTGCACAATTACAATCGTCTCACACGCTAGCAAAGGAATGGTCAAAATTCTCCAAGCCAGGCTTCAACAGTACATGAACCGTGAACTTCCAGATGTTCAAAATAGATTTAGAAAATTCAGAAAAAACAGGCATCAAACCGCCAACATCCGTTGGATCATCAAAAAAGCAAGAGAGTTCCAGAGAAACATATAATATTGCTTTATTGACTATGCCATAGCCTTCGACTGTGTGGATCACAGTCTGTGAAAAACTGTGGAAAATTCTTCAAGAGATGGGAATACCAGACCACCTGCCTGCCTACTGAGAAATCTGTATGCAGGTCAGGATACAGTTAGAACTGGACATGGAACAACAGACTGGTTCCAAATAGAGAAAGGAGTACGTCAAGGCTGTATATTGTCAGCCTGCTTATTTAACTTATATGCAGAGTATATCATGAGAAACACTGGGCCAGGTGAAGCGCAAGCTGGAGTCAAGATTGCCAGGAGAAATATAAATAACCTCAGATATGCAGGTGACACCACCCTTATGGCAGAAAGTGAAGAGGAACTAAAAAGCCTCTTGATGAAAGTGAACAAGTTGGCTTAAAGCTCTACATTCAGAAAACTAAGGTCATGGTATCTGGTCTCATCAGTTCAGTTCAGTTCAGTTGCTCAGTCATGTCCGACTCTTTGCAACCCTATGAACCACAGCATGCCAGGCCTCCCTGTCCATCACCAACTCCCAGAGTTTACCCAAACTCATGTCATTGGAGTCGGTGATGCCATCTAATCATCTCATCCTCTGTTGTCTCCTTCTCCTTCTGCCTTCAATCTTTCCCAACATCAGAGTCTTTTCCAATGAGTCAGCTCTTTGCATCATGTGGCCAAAATACTGGAGTTTCAGCTTTAACATCAGTCCTTCCAATGAACACCCAGGACCAATTTCCCTTAGGATGGACTCACTGGATCTCCTTGCAGTTCAAGGAAATCACTTCCTGGCAAATAGATGGGGAAACAGTATAAACAGTGGCTGACTTTATTTTGGGGGGCTCCAAAATCACTGCAGATGGTGATTGCAGACATGAAATTAAAAGACGCTTACTCCTTGGAAGGAAAGTTATGACCAACCTAGACAGCATATTAAAAAGCAGAGACATTACTTTGCCAACAAACATCTGTCTAGTCAAGGCTATGGTTTTTCCAGTAGTCATGTATAGATGTGAGAGTTGGACCATAAAGAAACCTGAGTGCAG
>NW_011494853.1:808769-834899 GCF_000754665.1 Bison bison bison | reverse complement strand
AATTGATGCTTTTGAACTGTGGTATTGGAGAAGACTCTTGAGAGTCCCTTGGACAGCAAGGAGATCCAATCTGTCCATCCTAAAGGAAATCAGTCCTGGGTGTTCATTGGAAGGACTGATGCTGAAGCTGAAACTCCAATACTTTGGCCACCTGATTCGAAGAACTGACTCATTTGAAAAGACCTAATGTTGGGAAAGAATGAAGGTGGGAGGAGAAGCAAACAACAAAGGATGAGATGGTTGGATGGCATCACGAACTCAGTGGACATGAGTTTGAGTAAACTCTGTGAGTTGGTGATGAACAGGGAGGCCTGGCATGCTGCAGTCCATGGGGTCACAAAGAGTCAGACACGACTGAGCAACTGAACTGAACTGAACATGATGTGAGAAAGTAGTTCAGTTTGATTCTTTTGCATATAGTGATCCAGTTTTCCCAACATTTACTAAAGAGACTGTCTTTTCCCATTAGATGCTATTGCCTCTTTTGTTTAGATTAACTGACCATATAAGCATGGGTTCATTTCTGGGCTTTCTGTCCTTTTCCATTGATTTCTGTGTCTGTTTTTATGCCAATATCCTACTGTTTTGATTACTATAGTTTTTTAATATAGTTTGAAATCAGGAAGATTTATACCACCCTTCTTTCTCAAGATTGTTTTGGATATTCAGAGTCTTTTGTGCTTCCATACCAATTTTTGAACTATTTGTTCTAGTTTTATGAAAAATATCATTGGCATTTCGATAGGGATTGTATTCAATCTGTAGGTTGCCCTGGGTATAATGGTTATTTTAACAATGGCTATTCTTCCAATTCATGATCTCAGCATATCTTTCCATCTGCTTGTGTCACCTTCAATTTCTTTCCACGGTATCTTACAGTTTTCTGAGCACAGGTCTTTTACCTCTTTGGTTAGATTTATTCCTGTGGACTGTAGCCTGCCTGTTCATGGAACTCTTCTGTTCATGGAATTCTCCAGGCAAGAATACTGGAGTGGGTAGCCATTCCCTTTTTCAGGGAAACTTCCCAACCCAGGGATCAACCAAGGGATCAAACTCAGGTCTCCTGCATTGCAGGCAGATTCTTTACCATCTGAGCCACCAGGGAAAGGTATCTTACAATTATAAGGATCCCAAGGGTCAGTCCAGCCACAGCATTAGTTCTGAAAGGGGAGAAGTCTATAGTTTATAGTCTATAAAAGTTTATAGACTATAAAACCTGCCAGGTTCCCAGGTGAATGTCCCTAAGCATTTCTAGCCAATAACATTGCTATCAATAGTCAAAGACCAGCAGAAAACAGGAAGTAAAGCAAGGAAATTTGTTGAGAATGATTCTTTATGAGTTGAGCACCTGTTTACATGGTGATTGAAGCCATTTACTGAAATGGAAGCACTAGAAAAAGCGGTTTTTAGTAAAATCTAGGGCATTCAACATGTTAAGCTTGAAATGCTTCTTTAAGATCTTCAAATAAGGGAACTTTACTCAATATTCTGTAATAATCTACATGGGAACAGAATCTAAAAAGAATGACTATATGTATATGTATAACTAAATTGCTTTGCAGTACACTTAAAATGTTATAACAAAATATTATACACCAACTATGTTGTTTAGTCACTGACTCTTATAATATCTGATTCTTGTGATCTTCATGGACTGTAGCCTGCCAGTCTCCTCTGTCCATGGGATTTCCAGGCAAGCATACTGGACTGGGTTTCCATTTCCTACCCCAGAGTATCTCCAGCCATTCCCCAGTGGCTCAGTGGTAAAGAATCAGCCTGCAATGCAGGAGACCTGTAGAAGGCACAAGTTCAATCCCTGGGTAAGTCAACTATACTACAAAACTGGAATGGGTAGCCTATCCCTTCTCCAGTGGATCTTCCTGACCCAGGAATCAAACCAGGGTCTCCTGCATCACAGGTAGATTCTTTACCAACTGAGCTATCAGGGAAGCTGCCACAATATAAACAAAAATTAAATTTAAAATAAATTTTTTAAAAAATATCTCCAAATGAGACAGCAAGACCTACTCATTTGGAACTCAGAAGAAAGATTCAGTTGAACAGAAATTTAAACATTAGAACAGAAAGTTTGATTAGTCCTAGCAAAATTATGTATTTCAGTAGGATTACACTTCACAAGCAAGGCACATAAAATTTTTCCATTAGGCAGACTTTTGAAGAGTCACTGGGAAAGAGGAAGGGGGTTTGTTCCTTTATGGTACGTTATGTCTTTGTTAGACTACGGAGAGTCATGTTCTTACAAACCACCAGAACACAACCACCCCCTCAAAGATCATTTTACCCCTGTTCTCCCACATGCACTCTCATTCATGTGCCTTAAGATACAATTTGCCATCACGATTTCAGCCGTTTAATACTAACTTCCTCCTTTTGAGAGTTTCTGAAGTTTCCTGACTACTACTAACTACCAAGAATCGTAAGAGATAATATAACAGACAAGGGAAATTTTTAATGCTTTGAGATATCCTAAATTTCTTACAATAAAAACTCTCTCTTTGTTTTTTTGGAAAACACAGGCAGAGATCTTTCAATTCCTCACTTCATTTCATCCCTCTGTTCATTCTTTTTTTTTTTTTTTTTTGATGTGTGGGCACTCAACTCAGTCTGATTTTCCTGTATTCCTTAGTCAAATATGGATTTTCTAATCCACTTCCCCTTGATCAATGTTATACATATTCTTAAATCCTTCTTTCTCTATCACTTGACCTTGAAAACCTAAAATGGAGCTAACTTTTGTGATGATGCTGGGTTTGTTCTTTTTTTTTTTTTTGATTACACTAACATCTGAGGTTGTTTTTTTTTTTTACCATTCAAGAAAATTTCAGGTTATATAAACCAACATGTTCCAAATTCACATAAGGAGGCAACTTGGTTTGCTCTCTCTCACTCTTATCTGATTTTTTATCATCACATCAGAAAACAGATATTTTAAATCATCTGAGAAATAACAAAGCAAAGTGATGAGAAATCTTTAATGTCTCTCAAAGTAGAAAATCTTAGATATCATCTTGAATCATGCTGCATGTTTCTCTTATCTTCCCAATTGCTCATAAATCTGAGTTATTTTTCTAATTTCATGCTTCCTTAGCCTATTATCATGTATGACTTCTATTTTAGTTCTAAAATCATCTAGCTTCACAATTCTTTCACTTTCTTGGGCGCTTACTTTATAGAACATCACTCTTGAAATCAACATCAATTCCTAAATTCCCATTCTCGGTTTTACTTCAACTCTCCTATCTGGAACTATTATAAAAAGAAAATACAATCTCACTTCCACTTTGAAGTTATTCTTCTAGAAACACTAGTATGTACCCTTGTAGTGAGGCATGTGGAATCTCTTAGGTCTGTTTCCGTGAAGCTTTTACCCAGGAAATCTGGATTTATTCAGAGAAGCTAGACCTTAGTCATTTTACTCTGAAAGATTAGGAAACTTTAGATGTGAAATTAATCTCAAAAGATGTAGTATTGTTAAAGGCTAATTTTTATTCAAGGGGAGAAAAAAATTCTAGAATCTGCATGTGTCATAACAAAAATTACTCATATTTGGGACTTCCTTTGTGGTCCATTGGCTCAGACTCTGAGCTCCCAGTGTAGAGGGCCTAGATTCATTCCCTGGTCAGAGAATTTGACCCTGCACACTGCAACTAAAGAGCTACACGATGCAACAAAGATCAAAGATCAAAGGTCCCGCATGCCACAACTAAGACTCAGCACAGCCAAATAAATAAATATTTTTTTAATTATTCAAATTTCTTTAAAATCCAGATGAAATGTATGCTCTAACTTCACAGTCGTTTCCCTGCTTGTTCAGCCCTCTGTAGGCTCTTGCCTCTTTTTGCCAGAGACCTTGAGTCTAAGTCAATCCAGGCTCAATTTACACAGGCTGCTTTTTCTCACATTACAGCATTTTCATCACAGTGAAGAAAAGTAAAATAACTCCTACTCTGCAACATTTGTGTATGAACATGCCCATTAAAAAGTTTAATACACTATTAAATAATTAGATAATTTTTTAAAGAACCTTATATACATGCAAAACTTCTTTGTGGGATATGATATAATAATTTATAACAAGATGTACATAATAAGATATATTGATATATTTGGTCTTCAACCTTCATTTGTGACTCACACACCCAAAGTACTTGTAATTTCCTGAGTGATTAGAGCAATAGAAACATCTTTTGTTACACTTGTTTTTTGTCCTTGGTTTCTAATATAGCTCAGAGCAATAAAGGTAAAATGGGTGTCTTTTATTATTTTTTTAATGTATATGTGTCGTCGAGTCCCTTAACAATTCACCTGAAATTATCACATCACTGTTAATCAGCCATACCTCAATACAAAATAAAAAGTTTATAAAAGAAAATTAAAAAAAAAATTTTTAAACCTTTCAAGCACACCTGAGTTTATGCTAATGAGATAACTTTTGGAATGTCCCTATATAACCTATGGATAGAGGCTGATTAACAAGGGGACCAACCATATAATTAGAGTGCTGAAACTTACAGCCCCACTCACCATCCTCCAGGGAAGGGAAAGGATTGGAGGTTGAATTAATCACCAATGACTGATAATCAGTCATTCTACTGATACATGATGAAGCCCCAGAAAACCCCAAAAGGACAGGGTTCAGAGAGCTTCCAGGTCAGTGAAGAAGAATACCTCCATGTGCCAGGACAGTAAGGCATCATCCCAAACTTCATGGCAGCAGAAGTTCCTGTGCTCAGGAAACTTCCAGACCTCATTTCATGTATGTCTTCATCTGGCTGCTAATTCTTCTCCTTAACCTTTGTAATAAACTAGGAATCTAGAAAGTAAGAGGCTTCCCAGGTGGCTCAGTGGTAAAGAATCTGCCTGCCAATCCAGGAGATGCAGGAGACTTGAGTTGGATTCCAGGAAGGCCCTCCGGAGGAAGAAATGGCAACCCACTCCAGTATTCTTGTCTGGAGAATCTCATGGGCAGAGAAGTCTGGTGGGCTACAGTCCATGGGGTCGCAGAGTCGGATACCACTAAGTGTCTAAGCACGCATGCACACACTAGTAAGTAAACTGCTTTCCTGAGTTCTGTGAGCTGTGCTAGCAAGTTAAACAAACTGACAAATTAAAAATTAATACAAAATAGATGGTTTTATAAAAGATAAAAATTATTGGAAATGACTAAGAAGAATTAGAAATCCTAAGCCTCAAAATCATAGAGAAAAGGGAAAATGTGGTCAAAGAAATCCTCTTAAATAGACAGGAGTTCTGAGAACTTCATGGGCAAATTTAACCAAATTTCTAAGAAGTATATATACACCTATATGCTACGGTCTGAATGTTTGTGTCCCTCAAAAATTTACGTGTTGAAATCCTAATGCCAGAAGATGGTGCTATTAGGTGGTGGGGCCTTTGGGGGGTGCTTAGGTCATGAGGACGGGGCCATCGAGAATGGGACTCATAAAAAAAAAAAAAGAATGGGACTCGTGCCAGGAAACCCCTAGACTTTCCCTTCCATCCTGAGAAGAGACAGGATGAGGGTTGTCACCAACACATGATCATGCTGATGCCTTGACTTGGACTTCCCAGCTCCATTACTTTGAGAAATACATTTTCTATTGTTTATAAGCTACCCAGTGTCCAATGTTTTGTTACAGCATTCCAAACATGCAAAGACGCTATAATGCAGATAAATTTAATCAAATGGTTCAGAAAATAGAAAAGAAGAAGAGCATTCTGACTCATTCTACAAAGTAGACATAAACTGATTTCAAACTTGCAGAGCACACACACACATAAAAACTGTGGGTCTTCTCACTTACAGATAGAAATGCTTAGAGCAAACCTTACAATGTATTTAAAGAATGCTGTATTCCAACTATGTTAGATCTAGTCCCTCAGCCCTCAGCATCCACTCCCACCTCCTTCATCGTACCTACCATTGCTATGGAGAATGGAAAGCTATGAATGACATTTTCCAGACTCTCCTTTATTTTCTTGATGCAAATTTGTAAACATCAATTAAATTCAATGGTGTGTGAGACTTGGGAGTAAAAATGAAGCAGGAGCTAACTTTCTATTGATAATAAAGGTTTTGCCTTCCAATGCAGGAGGTGCAGGTTTGATCCCTGTTCAGGATGCAAAGTTCCCATGGCCAAAAAGTCAAAACATAAAACAACAATATTATTACAAATTCAATAAAGTCTTTAAAAAGAAGAGAAAATTGTGATGAGGGTGGCATGGAGGCAAAACTCTCTGGATGCTGCAGACCCTGGGATCACCGTTACTGCAGTATGACCTTGACCTCAAGAGCAACATTCAAGAATCGCCAACTCGGAGAGATATAGAAGCTGAAAGGGCCCAGGCACCACCATTGCTCTGGAGAGGCAATGGACATCTTAGATGGACAAGTGTTGGACAGCAAGAGTCAATCCCAATGAACATTATCTTTTATCACAGGTTTCTTCTGTGGAATAGCTGAGTTTGTGGTTTTGTTTTTCAGAACTCTACTTCAGCAAGATGTGAAAAAGAGATGAGGTTATGGAAGCTCATCCAATTCCAGATATGATGAAGGAAGAGGGCCATCAGGAAAGTACCCCCTGTCCCCAGAAGAATGGGTTGAATTTATCACTTAGCCACCTGCTTGGCCCTAATCCTCCTTCAGTAGCCAGTGGATGAGGAAGGTGCATGTCTGCATTAAGAAGCAGACAAGTGGACATGAACTTTCATGGCAGAAGGAAACCAGCAAGAAACAGAATGCTGACCACGCTGGACAAGCCAGATGAACATGTGCATCTAACCAAGGACTGCTCTGTGTCCTCGCACTCGAATGAGGTTGTGCTGGGAATTCACTCTGCAGGGATCTGGCAGGACTGAAAGCAGCTCTCTAAATGCACAGGTTTGTCTCATCTTTTTTGTCATTTATTAAAGTATTAACACACTATATTAATTAAAATACTAATTAATTGACATACTATTAATTAATAAAATACTAATTAATTGATACACTATTAATTACAGTATTAATATACTATATATTAATATACTATATACTAGTATTAATATACTATATTCTCACCTTTATATAATTAAAAAAAAAAGTTCCAAATGTGAAGAAAAGTAAAATGCTGTGTATTGAGTGCTGCTAGTGTCACTGTTTTCAACTTCTGAAATACTGTTCGTGGTTTTTATTGTTGTTATTCTCATTTATAAATATATCACACTGTATTTACTAAAAAAAAAAAAAAGAAAGAATCCCCAACTCTCATTGATTGAGTCTCCAATCATTTTTCATATTTAAACTTTGGGTGCACAAAAAAATTTTCATTATAATTTGAGATTTCTAGTATACTAGCCTCTTGACATTCTTGTTTTCTTTTGTTGTGTTTGATGTTTATTATATGAATATCATTACCCAATATAAAAGCTAGAACTTTATAACATGTCTATGTGCTTCTGCCAATCCTGCCTCCTGCCTACCATACAAATGTCACCATTATATTGAGCTTTGATTATCAAACCCTCAATTTGTTTTCACTTTTACCATATATGTGCCTAAACAATGCAAGCATACTGATTAAAGTTGGTGGCTCAGAGGTAAAGAACTTGTCTGCCAATGTAAGAGAAGTGGGTTTGATCCCTAGGTCAGAAGATCCCCTAGAGAAAGCAATGGCAACTCAATCCAGTATTCTTGCCTGGAAAATCCCCTGGACAGAGGAACCTGGCAGGCTACAGTCCATGGAGTCACACGTCAGACATGACTTTGAGACTAAGCAGGCACACACTTGGAGAAGGAAATGGCGACCCACTCCAGTGTTCTTGCCTGGAGAATCCCAGGGACGGGGGAGCCTAGTGGGCTGCCTTCTATGGGGTCACACAGAGTCGGACACGACTGAAGTGACTTAGCAGCAGCAGCAGCAGGCACACACTGATTAAAGTTATCCCCACGAAACAACTCTTCATTTTAATAACCACATTTCATAGACCCTAGATTTCTCTTAATACAGCATTTGTTGGATGATGTTTATAAATGAAAAATGTAGATATATGTACTTCCCAATGTGGTTGTACCAATATAAATTCAAATCAGTAAAGTGTAAGAGATCTCATTTATCTACATCTTCAACACTTGGTATTACTTATTTATTAGTTTTTGCCATTAAAATGGGTATGAAATATTATATTACTATGATCTTGACTTGCAGTTCTCAAGTTATGAGTGAAGCTGAGCATCTCTAAAAATACAGCTTTTTAGGTTATGTACTTCCTCTTCCATGAAGTGATTTTCAATTATTTTTCCCAATTTTTGTCTTTCTAATTATTTCATTACAGTTGTTTTAAGGTTCTTGGTATTAATACTGTGCTCATTAAAAGTAATTGAAATATCTTCTCCCAGCTCAGTTTTCAAAAATTTTAAATTTAAAAACACTATACAGTGTTTTGATAAACACAAGTTCATAAAGAATCTGCCTGCCAGTGCAAAAGATACAGGTTCAATCCTAGATCTGGAAGATCCCCTGGAGAAGGAAATGGCAACCCACTCTGTATTCTTGCCTGGGAAATCCCATGGATAAACGAACCTGGCAGGCTACAGTCCATGGGGTCGCAAAAGAGCCAGACACAATTTAGCAACTAAACAACAACAAAGCCTTTTAATAGACAAAATAGTACAATATCTGGAACAAAGAATGTTGAAAAGAAGTATGAAAAAAGAAAAGAAAAGAATGAATAACAAACTAAACAAAATAAAAAAAATTAAGGAAAGCTCATCCTAAGATTAGTGGGAAAGAGGTTAATAGAAGAGGACGAACTGAAGAGAGAAAGGCATCGGAATATCCCCATGACCGGATATGATAAGGATTACCGTAAGTTACAAAAGGAAATTATAATTTTACAGTGGCTCTAAATTTTAAAGATATTACTGAATAAAGTTCCACTCATAGGTAAATCTTCTTCATCTCACATATTGATTTCCTTTTAGAATCACAGAAAACATCATTCCAGCCCCATCCTCTCCCATCCCAGAAAACAACTGAAGCACATTCCTCTGCAGAAAAGTTGGGTTCATTTTGGTGCCAAAATCTAAGGAGAAACAAAGGGTAAAAATACTTCAGTGAATGCTGAGTGATTGGTTAGAAAGTACTTAGGATTAGGGTTGAAAAAATTGGGGTTCAGGATGAAAGAATATCCCAATGATGACTCCTTTTCTTTATATAGCCATCCTCAAAAAGCTCACATGCAGGTGATTTCCCTGATGGTTCAGTGGTTAATATTTTGCCTCCCAATGTAGAGGGCACAGGTTCCATCCCTGGTCAGGGAGCTAAAATCCCACATGCCTTGAGACCAAAAAACCAAAACATAAGCAGTATTGTAACAAATTCAATAAAGACTTTAAAAATGGTCCACATCAAAAAAAAAAAAGTCTTAAAAATAAAACCACATGTGCAGACACATACTTTCACTCTTGCTAATCTAAAATTCTCCTGGAAAATAAGTTTTTATGAAACAAGGCAAGATTTAATGTTTTAAAATCTGATCTTCACTTCCTCCCCTATACAGACCACTTATCCTGACTTCTCTCACTTATGCACTCTTATCATATTTCTAAATCTCTCTGTTCTCATGGAGCTACACAAAGTGAGTATCCGAATGCTTGAGTCTGGGATACAATCTGTGGTAGGGTGGGACGGAAGGGACAGGACATTATTTTTTAAATTAAAAGACCTGGTACTGCTGCTGACTCATTTGACTTTAAGGAAGTAATTAAATTCTTCATCTACAAAGATAGGAATCACCATAAGTTCCCCAAATAGCTCACAAGGTTATGTAATAATGTATAATTAAATTCAAGGTTTTTTAAAGTCACAAACAAATAGTATTATTATATAATTATCCTATTAGAATTTGAACATAATACTGCTTCAGACGTTTAAATCTTATTAGTTGGAGAAATACTTAACTGAATTGTTTAGGAGCAGCAAAAGTAACAGTTAAGAGCACCATCTTTGGACTCAAATAGAGTTGAGACTACTTTCTCATCTTACTAATTTATTGAACTTGGGCAATTTATTCTATTTCTTATCAGTAAAATGAGTTCTGAAAAAGAAGTTTTTATGAAATTTAGGTAAGATAATGCATGCACTTAGAACTAAATGATTGTTAGACTCTTGTTTTCATAATTATGGCCATTAGTATTAGCATTGATAGTTGCTGCTAACAAAATTTATCTAATTTTTTTGTGTAAACAAGGCACTAGGGTTCATTAATCTGAGTCTGCACTCACCTGACATTTTCCTTGTAAGGTGTCTGATCAATCCATTGCCAGTTGCCATTCCCTTGTGGGTCTGAGAGTCCCAGAAAATAAGAAAATGTTTTATTCAGCTGCTGGATAATGAAATCCTATGTGAAGAAAAAGAGTCACAGACTGAAATTTCCAGGCTGGATCAAGTAAGGGTTATCTCTAGCTCTGGAGAAAAGAAAACGCAGGTGTGAGGAACAGTGTCATGACAGCACACTGAACAAGAGTGGTGGCTGAAAACACCAACATTATCCCAGAAGGAAGAAAGTGCTGTGCTATGAATTCCCATCTCAGACAATTCATTCTCTTCTTCACCAAGAGACAATTCTTTTTCAATGTACAGACCAGTTTCTGTGCTTTAAATGTTTAATAAATTTTACAAATGTGTATTTGTCATCTTATTTATCATTGTTTATCAGTAAAATTACATTTGGGTCATCAAAATTCAAATTTGTTTGTCTACTTTCCTAAGCAGTACTTCTCTAAGAAATAGATTTCAATACTTGCAGAAGTTAAACATAAAGGAGTTCTAACTAAGTTTTAACTGTAGTGTGCGATTAATTTCTGAAATTATTATTAGTTTTGACCAAGAGGAGCCAAGATAGAGAGTAGAAAGACCCCGAGTTCCCTCCTTTCACAGCACACCAGGATTACAACTATTTCTAGAGCAACTGGCAATGAGAATGACCTGCAGGCTAGTCAAAAGATCTTCTACAACTTAACAACAAAGTGACTGGCAGATGGGCCAGAGATACAGAGGAATCAAGATCCATACGCCCAGATAGGTAACCCATAGATGAGATAATAATTAAAATTACAGAGATTATCTACAAGAAGCAATAGACCATAGAGTAGTTAACTGGATAAAAAAAAAGCAAACTCCAGTGAGACTCACTTCAGTCTTAAGGACACACACAGATTGAAAGTGAACAAATGGAAAAAGATATTCCACACAAATGAAGCTAAAATGGAGCAGGGGTAGCAAAAAATGAATTTGGACCATTACCTTACACTGCATTAAAAAAAGAAGAATTCAAAATGGAAGAAAGACCTAAATATAAGACCCATAACTATAAAAATTGTGAAAGAAAACACAACAGAAATGTTCTAAGACACTGGATTTGCCAATTTTTTAGCTATGACACCAAAATCACAGGCAACAAAGAAAAAATAAACTAACTTAATCAAATTCTAAAATTTCTGAGCATCAAAGGAGATAATCAACAGGGTGTAAAGGGAACCTGTGAAATGGGGGGAAATATTTGAAAATCATATACCTGATAAGGAATTGATATCTAGAATATATAAAACTCCTATAGCTCAACAAAAAACCCCACAGATATCTCAACTTTTAGAATAGGGAGAATACTTGAATACACATTTCTCCAAAGAAGGCATGCAAATGATCAACAAATATATGAAAATATGCTTGATACTGCTAATCATTAAAGAAAAGGAAATCAAGTCACAATAAAATATAATTTCACACCCATTAGGATGGCCACTACTGGAATAAAGACAAAGAAAATAATGTGTTGTCAATAAAATGGAGAAATTGGAACCTTTGCGTGCTCTTTGTGGGACTATAAAATAGTGTAGCCACTGTGTAAAACAGTATAGTGGTTCCTCGAAAAATTCAAATTAGGATTACTATATGATCCAGCAATCCCACTTCTGAATATATATGCAGAATAATTGAAAGCAAAATTTCAAAGATCATCTGTGTTTATCTCAGCATTGTTCAGGAGAGCCAGGTGATGGAGCATCCCAAACGTCCATAAACATGTGAATGGATAAGTGATACATGTTTTATACATAGAGTGGAATATTATTCAGGCTTACAAAGGAGGAAAATCCTATCACATGCTACAAAATGGATAAAGTTTGAAGATATTACACTAAGTGAAATAAGGCAGTCACAAAAATACAAAATACTATATGATGACACTTGTATGAGGTATCTATAAGTATTAATAGTCAAACTCATAAATAAGGAAATTAAAAGGGTGGTTTCCAGGGACTGGAGGGAGGGGGAAATGGGTTGTCACTGTCCACTGGGTATAGAGTTCGGTTTGGCAAGATGAAAAAGTTGTTAAATCTTGTTATTGAGTTGGTCAAAAAGTTCATTTGGGTTTTTCCATAAGACATTAGCTCTAATACTTTGGTCACCTGATGCAAAGAGCTGACTCTTCTAAGAAAGGACTCTGATGCTGGGAAAGATCGAAGGCTGGAGGAGAAGGGGATGACAGAGGATGAGATGGTTGGATGGCATCACTGACTCAATGGACGTGAGTTTGAGCAAACTCCAGGAGATGGTGACAGACAGGGAAGCCTGGCATGCTGCAGTCCATGGGGTCGCAAAAAGTGAGACATGACTGAGCGACTAACCAACAATAAGACATTACAAATACAAATGTGAATATAGTTAGCACTACTAAACTGTACACTTAAAAAGAGTTAAGGTGGTAAGTTTTGTTATCCTCAGTTTTTAAAAAATTTTAATGAAAAATAAAGAAAACCAAAGTACCTGCTCTGTTTCTGTGTTGATCACCACCAAGTGAGCTCCCATCCCAATGCAGTTCTGCTCACTCTTAGCCCAGAAATTCTCTTCAGAAGAAATAAAGTAGCAGCTGGAACCAAACGGCTTCCAGGTACCTGGGCAACATCCCCAAATCTTTTCTGCATTGTGTGAAAGGAAACGGTGAGTCTAAGATGAGAATAATAAGCTTAAAGGGCATGTTCTATACATATAAAATTCTGATGATCTGCAGTCGTTTTTCAAAGATAGGTTTCTTAATTCATGTATTTTCTTTCAGTTCCCTTAATTATATAATTTGATGCCATAGAATTGCTTGTAAATAAATATTATTCAACATTAATCCCTCAATATTTACTAAGGTTTGCCCATATAATTTTTCTGGATTTTTTTTTTTTTGCCAAAAAAAGTCACTATCAATATATTTTTCCTATTCTTCATATTCTTTATATGTTAGAAGCACCAAATTCTTTCAGAGTTTCAAATTATCAACATAAGTTAGTCTGGAATTCCAGTTCTCCTTAATAATCTTGGGCAACCCACAGAGCCTCAAATTTTTAACATTTTAATAATGATAATTATTCTCAGGATGATTGTGGGAATTATAATTATTTATCATTAGAATTCTGTCTCTACCATTTATTATATATGTCCTTGAGCAAATTCCATAACCTCCTTGCACCCATTTTTTTAATCCTTAAAATGGAAATAACAATACCAAACTCAAGGTGAGAGTTAATCACATAATATATACAAAGCACTTTAAAGAATACTTAAGATGTAATAATTATTCATAAATATTACCTAGTACTAATTTTTACACAGTATCAAGCACTTAAGACTATAAACAAATAGTTCTCCCCTTTCTCCTTCAAAGCACCAGTTTGTCACTCTCCTTAGATTAAAATATCTGCAACTAACTGTAAAAATATCCACTGATGTCTTTTATATGTACATACATATAATTTTAGCACATGTATATGTATATCTAAATAATATAACTTTGTTGGGTTTTGAACTTTCTTAAAGGTATTATATGTAGTCTTCTTGGGTTAATTTCTCATTCCATAATGCTAAAATTCATCCATATTGTTATATGTAGCTCTATTCTATTTGTGTTTTTTTTAATTATGGTCAAATTATTACATATTAAGTAATGAGGAAACATTTAAAGGCTTATAATTCATTTTATAATATTATAAAATGAATAAAATAGACTACATGAATATCATTTTAATATTGGCCCCCTTTAGAAATCTATCTTAATTCTATATTCTGATCACTATTAAAAATTGTCTTTTAACAAGACTTCTCAAAATGTGCCTTAGCAGATTATTTTAATTTTAAAAGTCTAATTTGACTGACTGTTTTGATAGTACGGATTGGTTTTGCCAATTAATTATACATTGCAAACATTTTTCACATGTTAAATACAAATCTCCAGTTCCAAGGTTGACAAAAATACTGAAAAATGTGATGAGTAGAAGAATTTGTCAAAAAGGCATATTGATTTTAATATATTTCCATTTCCTAACTGAGAATAATGGACTGATTAAAATGCTTTGTAAGTATTGAAAAATAGATGTAATTAATAGTCATTTGATAAGACTTCCTAAACATTTTTGGTGTACTTTCCAGAAATTGAGAAAGTAAATGACTACTGACTGAAAAATAGCAAGACTTTGTAAATTATTCCATTTATTATTCTTAACACCCAACAGCATTGAAAAATAACCTAATCAAATTCTCAGCAGACCATCACAAATAATTTTTGGTACTAGAACACTGTATGATTTCTGGAAAATTTTCAAAAAATTGACTGACATCCTAACAAAGCACATTCTATGCCTATCTATCTACTTATTTAGGTAAGTAAGGCTTATCTAAAGTTTGTGTTGCTAAAGTGAAAAACAGGAACAGAATTGACGTTGAATTCTCTCTCATTCTAGTAATAATGTTAACCAAGTAGATACTGTCTGATTGCATTTTTCAAGTCCCATTCATCTAACTAAGAGATGGACTTCCAATAGGATTTTGTTTTATTAGTAGTAACTTATCAATATTTAAAGTACATTTGAGATGTTTTGAACACAAGAAATTTCATTACACTTAAAGCTCAGTGTTCCACAGAATATAAATACATTAATAAAATTGGAGCATAACGGCTAGAAGCAGTCAAAATGTTTGGGCCTATACATGGATCACCATGAATGTGACAACTAATATGCAGACTGCTACCACAAACAATTGCCATTGGTGATGTGATATTCTGAAATAATAATGTTGAATAAACTTCTGAACAAAGGAAAAAATAAAAATATTAATGTACACTTATCTATATATTTTGGCAAATGGGGGAAGTGTGATGTAAATATTAGTCCAAAGGGGAAAAAGAATCATGTAAAATATCTAACCGTTAAATAATATATGTTATTCTTTTCCTTAATGTGGACCTTTTTAAAAGTTTTTACTGATTTTATTACAATATTGCTCTTGTTTTATGTTTTTTGCTTCTGTTTTGTGTTTTGACTCCCAATCAGACTTGCACCCCCTGCACTGGAAGATGGGGTCTTAACCACTGGACCACCAGGGAAGTCTTGGTTACTCCTTTTTTTTCAATGCATGATGAGAGTGGAGGTAACACTCTGTAATGCCATTAAGACACTGGTAGATACATTTTTAAAAGACGTAGCAGGTTTTTTAAATGTTAATATTAACAATGCTCCAGAAATTGAAGCCTTTGCTTCTATGTGTGCTCAGTCGCTAAATTGTGTTCGACTCCGCAACACCAAGGACTGTAGCCCACCAGGCTCCTCTGTGCATGAGATTATCCAGGCAAGAATACTGGAGTGGGTCACCATTTTTTGCTTCTATAACATGATGCAAAAATATAGACATTGAATTAAATTATGTAAGTGAGAACATAATCTGTTTTGTTTACATTTACAAATTTATTTTTTATTTAAAAAAAAAATTTTGCCCAACATATTACAGACAGAAAACTGTATAAAATTGATATATACATTAACAAATTATTGAAAGTTGAACATCCTTATAACTGCCACTTAGGTCAAGATATGGAATTTTACCAGCTACCCCAGATGGGCGTATATGTGCCCCATCTTAATCACAAGACCCTTTCTACTCCTCTAGATATAATAACTGCTTTTCGAAATCCTTTTAGGGGCTTGGCAAGCAGAACAGTTTGAATGTGACAGGTCGGGCTTCCCTGGTGGTCCAGTCGTTAGGACTGCCTTGCAATGGAAAGGACACCTGCCTGATCCCTGGTCCAGGAAGGCTGCACGTTCCATGGAGCCTCGAAATTTATGTGCCACAACTACTGAGCCTGTGTGCTGCAACTGTTAATACGGAAGCCTGCACGCCAAGAGACTGCGCTGCACAGCAAAGGAAGCCACCGCAGTGAGGAGCCCACGCACTGCAACCAGAGAAAGCCCGCGTGCGGCAACCAAGACCCACCACAGTCGAAAAATAAAATAAATAAATCTTTTTAAAAAAGAGGACAGGCCTTGGCAGAGCACAGGTCCACTGAAAAAACTCTGACTTTACCCATGCCTCTGAACATTTCAACACCAGGACTGGGTGGGGGAAAAAACGGGAAAGATACAATATGGATTTCAATTAGGTTTTAACTTCAATCAAATGGGAATTTTGTGTTTGAACTTTCATTTTTCATTGTCATAACAATTTGAAAAGTTATTGTTTAAAAGCTGGGCATTTATATTTGATGATATGGTATTACACAACATAATTTCATTCCATAAGCTTATCTGTAACTTAAATTGGTTGTGTTGAACACCCTGAGTGGCCATAACATTAAGTTGGATAGATTTAGAGAGTGAATTTGAAGTCTCTTATGTCAGATGAATGTAGAGTTAATTTAATTAATATCCATCTGTTTTGTTCAATTCAGAGTATTCTGAAGGCAAAGGCTTCCAGAAAAGTATTCTTTAAAATTTCAGTAGTTATGGTTGGAGTGTCTCCAGAAGTCAGGAGGAAGACAATCCTGATAGACTTATGTTTTCCTCCCCGGAAGGGCCACTCTACAGCTGTTTGACAAAAAATAAAACTCCAATGTGACAACAAAACCATAGGTCAGGGAGAATAAGGAAAATTACTCCTCAACACACCCATGCACTACATTCTTGCCAAATACCAAAAAAATGGGGGAATTTTCAACATCTCATATAAATACAAAGAAACCTCTGCCCTCTCATTACCTTTCATGAGTTTCTTCATAAAAGCAGAGGAGGAAATATTTAGTTCCTGAAATAGCAGGAGTCTAATGTCTATTTGGGTCTCATTACTTGGAAGGAGTCAAGTCATAATGACCACTGCAAACATGCACTTTGCCTTTCTTGGGCTTTTGTGAGTCAGGCCAGTGTTCAGTAGTTGTGGCGTGCGGGCTCAGTAGTTGCCACTCCTGAGCTCTAGAGCACAGGCTCAATAGTCGTAGTGCGGGAGCTTAGTTGCTTCACAGCATGTGAGATCTTCCTGGATCAGGGATCAAACCCACATCTACTGCTTGGCAGGTGGACTTTTTAACCACTGAACTCCCCTGAGCCTTGATATGGGCATTATTAATTGGGCATCTTAGATATCAAAAATATTTTATCCATTTGGTAGAGGGTGAGGGTAGTGTGAAACAAGAACCGTTAGGAATAATTTCCAGGGTGGGCTTCAGCAAATTATGAGGGTATGTTGGTAGCACATATTGAGGTCAACATGGCTGGAGGAGGCATTTTTTGAAGGCAAGTCTAGAACCTGATGTGAACAATGAAATTTAGAGATACATTAATTATATCCATGCAGCAACTTTGCGACCTGTGCTGTGCTTAATCACTCAGTCATGGCCGACTCCTTGCAACCCCATGGACTGTAACCCACCAGAAGCCTCTGTCCATGGGGATTCTCCAGGCAAGAATACTGGAGTGGGTTGCCATGCTCTCTTCCAGGGAATCTTTCCCAACCCAGGGATCGAACCCAGATCTCCCACATTTCACCAGATTCTTTACCATCTGAGCAACTAGGGAAGCCCGCAGCAACTTTATTTTTTTTTAATAGAATAAACCAATCTTGAACTCAACCCTGACCTCTCTCTAATAAAAAGGGAAGTCTAGTTAAACATTGCAACACCTTACCTGTCACCCTTGTCCCTTCACTGAAGCAGGTTAGATTTGAATGGTGTGTGTGCAGTTCAGACAGCCTTTTGCCAATGTTGCCATGTGTAAAATAATAAGTCACTGTAAAAGGAGAAGAAGGATTAGTATCCTTCCGTTTTTTCACTATTGAGCCTTATGCTCTAAATCTGTGCCACGCTGGCTTACCTGCAACTGCCACCACTCTCTTCTTTCTAAGCCAGCTCAATAAAGACCATGCTGATTGTATATGGAATCTAGGGGAAATGTACTGATGAACCTATTTGCAGGGCAGGAATAGAGACCTGCACATAGAGAACGACTTGCGGACACAGGGTGAGAAGGGGAGGGCGGGACGAATTGAGAAAGTAGCATTGACTTATCTACACTACCATGTGTAAAATGGATAGCTAGTGAGAAGCTGCCATATAGCACAGGGAGCTCAGCTGGGTGCTCTGTGATGACCTAGAGGGGTGGGATGGGGGCGTGGAAGAGAGGCATAAGAGGGAGAGGATATATGTATCCATATGGCTGATTCACACTGTTGCACAGCAGAAACTAATGCAATTGTGTGTTGTGTGTTAGTCACTCAGTCGTGTCCGACTCTTTGAGATGCCCTGAACTATAGCCCATCAGGCTCCTCTGTCCATGGAATTCTCCAGGCAAGAATACTGGAGTAGGTTGCCATTTATACTCCAATTTAAAAAAAAAAATGTTTACTGCTTGCTTGTATGCATTATCATGTTTGTTTTTATGCCCACACATTTATTTTTTACTCTTTCCCCCATTAAAATTTAAGATCTAGGTTCTAGGGCAGAGATTCTGTTTTCTTTTCTTTTTTTTTTTGCCATTAGTTTTTATAAGAGTATGGTTGCTTTACAATATTGTATTAATTTCTACTGTCCAGCAAAGTGAATGAGCCATACATCTACATATATCCTCTCCCTTTTGGACTTTCTTCCCATTCAAGTCACCCCTGAGCATTAAATAGGGTTCCCTGTGCTATTATACAGTATGTTCTCATTAGTTGAGATTCTGTTTTCTATACCAGTTAATCACCTAGAGCTGTGACGATCACAATAATCAATAGACACTGTTCATTCACTGGCTATCTGCTTCTCTTCAATTTTTTTAACTCTTTATTTTGTATTGGTGTATAGCCAATTAACAATGTTGTGATAGTTTCGTGTGGACAGTAAAGGGACTCAGCCGTACATATACATGTATCCATTCTCCCCCAAACTCCCCTCCCATCGAGGCTGCCACATAACATTGAGCAGAGTTCCATGTTCTATACAGTAGGTTCCTTGTTGGTTATCCATTTTAAATATAGAAGTATGTACATGTCCATCCATAACCCCCTAACTATCTCTTTCCTCCATACTTTCCCCACCCCCTGATCCAGCAACTATAAGTTCATTCTCTAAGTCTGTGAGTCTTTTTCTGTTTTGCAAGTAAGTTCATTTGTATCCTTTTTTTTTTTTTTAGATTCCACATATAAGGGATGTCATATGATATTTCTCCTTTTCTGTCTGATTTACTTCACTCAGTATGACAATATCTAGGTCTACCCATCTTCCTGCAAGTGGCATTATTTGATTTTTTAATGGCTGAGTAATATTCCATTGTATACATATACCACATCTTTTTTATCCATTCACCTGTTGATGGACATCTAGGTTGTTCCATGTCTTAGCTATTGTAAACAATGCTGCAATGAACATTGGGGCACATGTATCCTTTGGATCATGTTTTGCTCCAGATATATACCCAGAAGTGGGGTTGCAGGGTCTTATGGTAGCTCTCCTTAATGTTAATAATCCTGAAGTGAGTTTTCAGTTTATTCCAGTATTTTTTAAAATTTCTGACTGCTGGTAGCTACACTTAAACACAGAGGATAAATAACAACCAAGGGGAGCCTTTAAACCTCTAGAGTCATTTTAAATGTCTCAAATGAACATAAACTTTTATGTTCAGGGTGTGCACATTGAGTAAGACCTGTTCTCTTTCAGATCCTGACTTGATTCTTCACTCATATTCTTCTCGTCCTTCTGTTATTGAAACCCTGTACTATCAAACGTTACTACCTCTCTCTTAGCCTATGTCTTGGAGTTATGAATACCTGCTTCCTCTTGATTACTGAAATAACTACCATTAAACCCCTTTCTCTCTTGCACTTGACCCTGTAAAGTAAAGCAAATTCTAATCCTGGTGATAATTCTTTGTGCTTTAATGAAGACTATAAGATTGATTTACATGTCAGAAGGAGCTTCAAATATGGCCCATTTGACATAGGAAGACAGTTTCACCCCCTCAGATTATTCAATAACTATTTTTAACCACCTTGTCAGTGAATAGAGAACTAAATTGTGGGTTAGAGAGCAAAAAGGCCTCTAAGACTTCTCACAAAATGAACTTGAACTATTTAACTGGAAGCAAAGGGAACAGGAAAGAAATACTTTATTCTCTTCTAGTTCCAATATTCCACTTGAAAACTTTTTCCTTTCCTAGTGGGAAAGACTCCCACATGAAAGCCAAAGACCCTAATGTAAAGTATTATGATCATAAAGGCAGTTATGGCCGTCCTCTCACTAGAGGGCTTTATGACACATGATCACAGTGAACCCAGGAGTGAAGATGGAGTCCTCGAGGATGGCGTCCTCAAGGATGGTGACAAGCAACATACAATCTAGGTGAGGTCATGATTGGGTAAATGCTAGTAAAACCAGGCAAAATAAATCTGGAAGAAGAACCAGTTATCAAAACATGGAGGAAGCAGAGAAAAGGGAGGAGCAGGGGAGAGGAAAATGAAGAAAAAGCATGACATTCTGAGTAAGAGCTAACATATTAATTCATGAAGGAGAACATATTCTAGGGAAGGGGTCCCCAATCTCTGGGATCTAATGCCTGATGATCTGAGGTGGAGCTGATGTAATAATAATAACAGAAATAAAGCTCACAATAAGTGTAATGTGCTTGAATCATCCTAAAACCATTGCCCACCTTAACCCCTAGTTTGTGGGAAAATTGTCTTTCACAAAGTGGGTGTCTGGTGCCAAAAAGTTTGAGGATCACTGCCTAGAGGGTCTACACAGAACTTGATGGGGAAGGGATCAAGGGACATAGCCCCTCAATGCTGAACTTACCCACACAGCTCACAATGAAACATGCACTGAGGAGGGCTAAGCCAAGTACTGCAATACACCAGAGCCTCATCCGGAAGCAGGATTCTGCATTCCCTGTCAAGTCAGCAAGACAGATGTAGTTACCAGGAGTTCCAGGAAGCAAGAGACCGTAAGAAGCTTAGAGCAATGAAGACATCAGATGAAGAATCTCAGAGTAATTAAAAGACTTAAATAAGAAGAGAACTTAGGGGACTCCCCTGGCAATCCAGTGGTTAAGAATCTGCCTTGCAATGCAGGAGACACAGGTTCCACCCCTGGCCGCAGAGATAAGATCCCACATGCTGTGGGGCAACTGAACCCACATGCCTCAACTAAGACCTAACACAATCAAGTAAGTAAATAAGTATCTTTTTAAAAATAGAGAGAGAGCTTAGAAATGCCTTCAAGATTAAATAACCAGGTAGTGGCTCTCAAAGGTGGACCTAGTGGTGAAGAACCCGCCTGCCAATGCAGGAGATATGAGACACGGGTCCAATCCTTGGGTCACGAAGATCCCCTGGAGAAAAAAATGGCAACCCACTTGAGTATTCTTGCCTGGAAAACTCCATGGACAGAGGAGTCTGGTGGACTACCATCCATGGGGTCACAAAGAGTCGGACATGACTGAAGCAACTTAGCAGCAGCTCTCAGGTCTTAAACAATCCAGGCAAAACTCATCCTCAGTCAAAGGTAATTTCCATTTCCTTCTTCTCTCTTCTTAATATTATAATCATCTGTTGACTTCCCCATCTTTCTCAAAATATCATTTCTGCCTCTTACTTCTCATAAATCTCTGTGGTATGTGGTTTCTTATACTTTCAAGTGAGCCTGGCCTCTGAGGAATTATTCTTTCTTTCAGTCTTCCATGACTCCACAATGTGGTCCAACCTCTTTCCCATCCATTTGTCTGTTGTCTACCTCTTCTCTCCAGATGACTCATCGTTTCATCACACACTTACACCTTTCTTTCTTGAATGGAGGAAAGGAATACTTACCTTCCCGCACCATTCTGTGGGCTCCCTGTGTTCAGAAGGCCCAAGAGCCTCTTTCTCTTTCTCTGTCTCTCTGAAGATGTTACCCAGAGCTCTGGCTTCATTCAAAGAAGTCAGAGCTCAGAGATGAACTGCTGAACACTCTGATGTGACTAAGAGACATCCAATATAAAGGGGACCTTGAAAGAAGAAGTCGCGGTTGGGACTATAGATTCCAGTGATTTTAAATAGTGGGTAAAATGAAAGAGAAACTGAGAAACCTAGCCTAAACTGTTCATGAGAACTTCAACAAGAATCTCATTTGTTCACTTTCTGACACGAAGTCTCTCTCTCTGATTCCTACTCAGAATAGAGTAGGAATCTTTTAAAAAATTATTTGTAAGATGTAATTAATTCAGTGGTCCTTAGCCAATTTGGGGGGGCTTTCCTTGTGGCCGAGTGGTAAAGAATCTGCCTGCCAGTGTAGAAGACTTGGGTATAATCCCTGGGTAAGGCAGATCCCTTGAAAAGGAAATGGCAACCCACTCCAGTATTCTTGCCTGGGAAATCCCATGGGCAGAGGAGCCTGGTAGGCTATAGTTCATGGGGTCACAAAAGAGTCAGACATCATTTAGCAACTAAACAACAAGCCAGTTTTTACATTGAGTTTTATGTAAGACTTAACCCATGTGTTTAATAGTGTCCTAGGAAGTGAGCAAAAGTCTGATTGAATAGATATGACTTAGATAGTAAGGGTTAATATAATAAATTATATAAAGAACCATGGACATTGTTTAGGAATATAATTGCAAAGTGAAAGAGACTGGAATCTATCTGTAAAAGTGATAAAACATTCTTATTGGCCATTTCGTGGACGCCGGGTGTGCGAGAGCATCCGGGAACGCCGGGCGGGAGGTGGACCGGGAAGACCTAACCTAGGTTCTGTGGATTTGAACCTCCGCATTTCTAACCCAAGATCTCGAAATGCATCGTGATTCCTGTCCATTGGACTGTAAAGTTTATGTAGGTAATCTTGGAAACAATGGTAACAAGACTGAATTGGAACGAGCTTTTGGCTATTATGGACCACTCCGAAGTGTGTGGGTTGCTAGAAACCCTCCCGGCTTTGCTTTTGTTGAATTTGAAGATCCCCGAGACGCAGCTGATGCTGTCCGAGAGCTAGATGGGAGAACACTCTGTGGCTGCCGAGAAAGAGTGGAACTATCGAATGGTGAAAAGAGAAGTCGTAATCGTGGCCCACCTCCTTCTTGGGGTCGTCGCCCTCGAGATGATTATCGGAGGAGGAGTCCTCCACCTCGACGCAGATCTCCAAGACGGAGAAGCTTCTCCCGCAGGCGGAGCAGGTCCCTTTCTAGAGATAGGAGAAGAGAAAGAACACTGTCCCGGGAGAGAAGTCACAAGCCATGCTGATCTTTCTCTAGGTCTCACAGCAGATCTAGGTCAAATGAAAGGAAATAGAAGATCAGTTTGCAAGAGGAGTGGTGTACAGGAAATAACTTCATTTGACAGGAGTATGTACAGAAAATTCAAGTTTTGTTTGAGACTTCATAAGCTTGGTGCATTTTTAAAATGTTTTAGCTGTTCACATTTGTTTGTCTGTTGGAACAGTGACACAAAGGTGTAATTCTCTATGGTTTGAAATGGATCATATGAGGCATGTAATATCAAGAATTGTTACTTTACAATGTTCCCTTAAGCAAAATTTAATTTGCTTTGAATTTTAGTCTTGCATAGGCTGATAATAAACCTCTTAACTCCTGCCCAGACGATGTTTAACATTATGGAAATAAAAACTGGCAAAAATTGGAAGATTTTTTTTTCAACATACCTGGGATATGGTATGCAGCTGTAGTAAGCAGTTTTTAAAAGCTGCTGTGAACTCAAAAGCCAGCTGGAAAAATTAAAGCTGCACCCTTAAACTAGATTAGAGGTTTAAAAATCCCACTAGTCTTTACACTGGACAAAAGGTTGTCCAGTTGGTGTAGAATCTAAGAAGTTTCAAGGAAGTTAGTTTACCTTTGCTTTAGGTTGTAAGTTCATTCTGTGATTGCTATATATGAATACATAGCTCTTTGTAACGTTCTTTATTTGGAAATATGAGACTACTCAAGATAACAAATGTCCTGCCAGTTTAAGGGTACATTGTAGAGCTGAACTGAGTTACTGTGCAAGATTCTTTTTTCATGCTGTCATTTGTAATATGTTTTGTGAGAATCCTTGGGATTAAAGTTTTGGTTACAAAAAAAAAAAAAAAATTCTTATTACATCAAGACCAAGACTGAAGAACATTTAGTAATATATTACAATCTCCTTGATTAAGTAACGAGGAGCTTGAAGTGGTATAACATCAAGGGTGAGCTTTATTAATTTCTTGTTATTACTCAAGGGCTTAGGGATCCTTCCTCACATACAGTTTCCAGAATGTAGAGTTTTCTGTTAATATTACATATATCTCCACAATCTCAATTGAGCAACCACAAATACAAGAAACAAAAATCAAAACTACCATGGATGTATGACTATTGAACTCAGCAGGATTTGCTTGTTTGTTTTTCTGGCTGTGCCATGCAGCATGTGGGATCTTTACTCCCAGACCAGGAATCAAAGCCATACCTCCTACATTGGGAGCTCAGAGTCTTAACCACTGGACCACCAGGGAAGTCCCAATTCAGCAGGACTTTTTAAGTAATAGGATAGTTATCAATAATAATGAAAATAGACATTGAGACTAGGATTAAAAACCCACAGAAGTCTCCCCCCACCAATTAGTTTGGGATGCAACAAGTCATAATGGGAGAAGAAGTGATTATAAAATGTCATCATCTGTTTCCAGTTCCCCTTAGAGATGAAGAAACATAAACCCAAGGATGAAACCATTTCATGGTCCAGAAAAAGAATATTCTCCTCAAACGTGGAGAAAAGGGAACTCCATACACAGTTGGTGAAAATGTAAATTGGTATAGCCACTATGGAAAACAGTATGGAGATTCTCTAAAAAACTAAGAGTAGAACCATATGATCCAGTATTTCCACTCCTGGGTATATATCCAGCAAAAATAAAAACTCTAATTTTAAAAGACGCACTATCAATCAGCATTGGATCTGATTGACATTCATAGAATATTTTATCCAAAATACACACTTGTCCCCAACTCACATAGAATACTACCAAGATAGGCCACATTCTGGTCCATAAAATACACTTTAACAAATTTAAAATAATGGGAATTATACAATGTCTGCTGTCAGTCCACAGTGGTATTAAACTAAAAGTCAGTAATAGAAGAACAGCTGGAAAATCCCAAAATACTTGGAGATTAAACAACACACCTCTAGAGTACTCTTTCTACCCCCTTCTGATGCCTATGTCAGAAGCTTTCTCTATCTCCTTTATACTTTAATAAAACTTTATTACACCAAAAAAATAAATAAATAAATAAACAACACACCTCTAAAAGACACAAGAGTCAGAGAAGAATTTTTTTTTTAGCCATGCCACAGGGCTTGCAGGGTTTTAATTCCCCCACCAGGGACCAAACCAGGCCTACAGCAGTGAAAGAGTCGAGTCCTAACCACTGAATCACCAGGGAATTCCCCCCAGTTTTTTAAATTTTAATTAAATGAAATGAAATGTATCAAAATTTATGGGCTACAGCAAAAGAAATGCCTAGAGGAAAGTTTTATATCATTGAAGCCCTATATCAGAAAAGACGAAAGACCTAAAATCAGTAACTTAAGCTTCCACCTTCAGATCAGATCGGATCAGATCAGTTGCTCAGTCGTGTCCAACTCTTTGCGACCCCATGAATCACAGCACGCCAGGCCTCCCTGTCCATCACCAACTCCCAGAGTTCACTGAGACTCACGTCCATCGAGTCAGTGATGCCATCCAGCCATCTCATCCTCTGTCGTCCCCTTCTCCTCCTGCCCCCAATCCCTCCCAGCATCAGAGTCTTTTCCAATGAGTCAACTCTTTGCACTG
>NW_011494853.1:808176-808669 GCF_000754665.1 Bison bison bison | reverse complement strand
CCCACCTCCTTCTTGGGGTCGTCGCCCTCGAGATGATTATCGGAGGAGGAGTCCTCCACCTCGACGCAGATCTCCAAGACGGAGAAGCTTCTCCCGCAGCCTGAGCAGGTCCCTTTCTAGAGATAGGAGAAGAGAGAGATCACTGTCCCGGGAGAGAAATCACAAGCCGTCCCGATCTTTCTCTAGGTCTCGTAGGTAAGATCTTTAATGACCTGAGCCATTTAAGAGCTTACATACATAATATACTAAAAACAGAAATAGGTCTTTTAAGCTACTAGGACAAAATGTTTTATAACTTTACTGTAAAAATCTTTTGATGAAGTTTTGCCTGTAACTGAGTTAACAGATGTAACTTTTGTTTCTGTTTTTCAGCCGATCTAGGTCAAATGAAAGGAAATAGAAGACCAGTTTGCAAGAGGAGTGATGTACAGGAAATAACTTCATTTGACAGGAGTATGTACAGAAAATTCAAGTTTTGTTTGAGACTTCATAA
>NW_011494853.1:805466-808076 GCF_000754665.1 Bison bison bison | reverse complement strand
AGTTCAAAAGCATCCATTCTTCGGTGCTCAGCCTTCTTCACAATCCAACTCTCACATCCATACCTGACCACAGGAAAAACCATAGCCTTGACTAGACGAACCTTTGTTGGCAAAGTAATGTCTCTGCTTTTCAATACGCTATCTAGGTTGGTCATAACTTTCCTTCCCAGGAGTAAGCGTCTTTTAATTTCATGGCTGCAATCACCATTTGTAGTGATTTTGGAGCCCAGAAAAATAAAGTCTGACATTGTTTCCACTGTTTCCCCATCTGTTTCCCAGACAACTATAAAAACAGAAAATTAAATCCAAAGTAAGTAGAAGAAAAATAAATAATAAAAGTGAGAGTAGAAATTAATGAAATTGAAAACAGCAAAACAATAAAGATAAGGAAACCAAAAGTTTGTTCTTTAAAAATATCAACAAAATTATTTTAAAAATCAACAAAATTGATCATCTCCTAGCCAGTTAATGAAGAAAAGAATGAGAGATGACATAAATTACCAAAATTAGAAGTGAAAAAGAAGTTATAAAAGGAGTTATCATGAATGACCCACACAGACGTTAAAAGAATAACTAAGAAATATTATGGGAAAAGCTCACATAACTACATGCATTACAGAATGTGGATCACTTCTATTCATTGCTATAACACTGTTCTCAAAGCAGCTTACAATTAGCATTCTTATAAACATCTTTGTTAGACATGCACCTTAACACTCCCCTGCACGCATTTCAGGATAGTGGTCATGTCTACTCACTGACATAACAGTGGTCTGAACTCAACTTGCAAATTGCATTTTGGTTGTTGCTGTTTAGTCATTAAGTCACGTCTGACTCTTTTGAGATCCCATGGACTGTAGACCACCAGGCTCCTCTGTCCATGAAATTCTCTGGGCAAGAATATTGGAGCAGGTTGCCATTCCCTTCTACAGGGGATCTTCCTGATCCAGGAATCAAACCCAGGTCAATCTGCCTGTAATGCAGGCAGATTCTTTACTGTCTGCAAAATTAGATAGTCTCTTTGGAAGACAGTCTGGCAGTTTCTTACAAAGCCATGCATAATCTTAACATAAAATACAGCAACTGTGCTCTGCTCTTAGATATTTACCTAAATGAGCTAAAAGCATGTTCACAAAAAAAAATCTGCACATGAATGTTTTGTTATTGTTGTTTAGTCCCTGAGCCATACTCGACTCTTTTGGGACCCCTTGGACTGTAGCCCGCCAGGTTCCTCTGTCCATGAAATTTCCTAGGCAAGAATACTGGAGTGGGTTGCCATTTCCTTCTCCGGAGGATCTTCCCAACCCAGGGATCAAATCCAAGTCTGTGTGAATGTTTACAGCAGCTTTATTCACAGTTGTCAAAAACTGGAAACAACCATGATGTCCTTTGATAGGTAAGTAGATAAACTGTTGGATCTAATATCTGTTGGATCATCGAAAAAGTAAGAGAGTTCCAGAAAAACACCTACTTCTGCTTTATTGACTATGCCAAAGCCTTTGACTGTGTGGATCACAACAAACTGTGGAAAATTCTGAAAGAGATGGGAATACCAGATCACCTGACCTGCACCTGAGAAATATGTATGCAGGTCAAGAAGCAATGGTTAGAAGCAGACATGGAACAGACTGGTTGCAAATTGGGAAAGGAGTACATTAAGGCTGTATATTGTCACCCTGCTTATTTAACTTATAGGCAGAGTACATCATGCGAAATGCCAGGCTGGATGAAGCACAAGCTGGAAGCAAGATTGCCAGGAGAAATATCAATAACCTCAGATACACAGATGACACCACCCCTAGGGCAGAAAGCAAAAAGGAATTAAAGATCCTCTTGATGAAAGTGAAAGAGGAGAATAAACAAGCTGGCTTAAAGCTCAACATTCAGAAAATTAAGATCACAGCATCTGGTCCCATCACTTCATGGCAAATAGATGGGGAAATAATGGAAAGAGTGACAGACTTTATTTGGGGGGGGGGCTTCAAAATTACTGCAGATGGTGACTGCAGCCATAAAACTAAAAGATGCCTGCTTCAGATGAAATCAAAAAAGAAATCAAAATTTGCATAGAAACGAATGAAAATGAAAACACAATAACCCAAAACCTGTGGGACACTGTAAAAGCAGTCCTAAGGGGAAAGTTCATAGCAATACAGGCATACCTCAAGAAACAAGAAAAAAGTCAAATAAATAACCTAACTCTACACCTAAAGCAACTAGAAAAGGAAGAAATGAAGAACACCAGGGTTAGTAGAAGGAAAGAAATCTTAAAAATTAGGGCAGAAATAAATGCAAAAGAAACAAAAGAGACCATAGCAAAAATCAACAAAGCCAAAAGCTGGTTCTTTGAGAAGATAAATAAAATTGACAAACCATTAGCCAGACTTATCAAGAAACAAAGGGAGAAGAATCAAATCAACAAAATTAGAAATGAAAATGGAGAGATCACAACAGACAATACAGAAATACAAAGGAACCTAAGAGACTACTATCAGAAACTATATGCCAATAAAATAGGACAACTTGGAAGAAATAGGACAAATTACTTGGAAAAGTAGCAACTTTCCAAAACTAGAACCAGGAAGAAATAGAAAATACTTAACAGACCCA
>NW_011494853.1:803823-805366 GCF_000754665.1 Bison bison bison | reverse complement strand
TGGTTCTTTGAAAGGATAAATAAAATTGACAACCATTAGCCAGACTCATCAAGAAACAAAGGGAGAAAAATCAAATCAATAAAATTGGAAATGAAAATGGAGATATCACAATAGACAACACAGAAATAGAAAGGATCATAAGAGACTACTATCAACAATTATATGCCAATAAAATGGACAACGTGGAAGAAATGGACAAACTCTTAGAAAAGTACAACTTTCCAAAACTCGACCAGGAAGAAATAGAAAATCTTAACAGGGCCATCACAAGCACGGAAATTGAAACTGTAATCAAAAATCTTCCAGCAAGCAAAAGCCCAGGTCCAGACAGCTTCACAGTTGAATTCTACGAAAAATTTAGAGAAGAGCTAACACCTATCCTGCTCAAACTCTTCCAGAAAATTGCAGAGGAAGGTAAACTTCCAAACTCATTCTATGAGGCCACCATCACCCTAATACCAAAACCTGACAAAGATCCCACAAAAAAAGAAAACTACAGGCCAATATCACTGATGAACATAGATGCAAAAATCTTTAACAAAATTCTAGCAATCAGAATCCAACAACACATTAAAAAGATCATCTACCATGACCAAGTGGGCTTTGTCCCAGGGATGCAAGGATTCTTCAATATCCACAAATCAATCAATGTCATACACCACATTAACAAATTGAAAAATAAAAACCATATGATTATCTCAATAGATGCAGAGAAAGCCTTTGACAAAATTCAACATCCATTTATGATAAAAACTCTCCAGAAAGCAGGAATAGAAGGAACATACCTCAACATAATAAAAGCTATATATGACAAACCCACAGCAAACATTATCCTCAATGGTGAAAAATTGAAAGCATTTCCTCTAAAGTCAGGAACAAGACAAGGGTGCCCACTTTCACCATTACTATTCAACATAGTTTTGGAAGTTTTGGCCACAGCAATCAGAGAAGAAAAAGAAATAAAAGGAATCCAAATTGGAAAAGAAGAAGTAAACCTCTCACTATTTGCAGATGACATGATCCTCTACATAGAAAGCCCTAAAGACTCCACCAGAAAATTACTAGAACTAATCAATGATTATAGTAAAGTTGCAGGATATAAAATCAACACACAGAAATCCCTTGCATTCCTATACACTAATAATGAGAAAACAGAAAGAGAAATTAAGGAAACAATTCCATTCACCACTGCAACAGAAAGAATAAAATACTTAGGAATATATCTACCTAAAGAAACTAAAGACCTATATATAGAAATCTATAAAACACTGATGAAAGAAATCAAAGAGGACACTAATAGATGGAGAAATATACCATGTTCATGGATTGAAAGAATCAATATAGTGAAAATTAGTATACTACCCAAAGCAATCTATAGATTCAATGCAATCCCTATCAAGCTACCAACGGTATTCTTCACAGAGCTAGAACAAATAATTTCACAATTTGTATGGAAATACAAAAAACCTTGAATAGCCAAAGCTATCTTGAGAAAGAAGAATGGAACTGGAGGAGTCAACCTGCCTGACTTCAGGCTCTACTA
>NW_011494853.1:802611-803649 GCF_000754665.1 Bison bison bison | reverse complement strand
CTGGAGGAGTCAACCTGCCTGACTTCAGGCTCTACTACAAAGCCACAGTTATCAAGACAGTATGGTACTGGCACAAAGACAGAAATATAGATCAATGGAACAAAATAGAAAGCCCAGAGATAAATCCACACACATATGGACACCTTATCTTTGACAAAGGAGGCAAGAGTATACAATGGATTAAAGACAATCTCTTTAACAAGTGGTGCTGGGAAATCTGGTCAACCACTTGTAAAAGAATGAAACTAGAACACTTCCTAACACCATACACAAAAATAAACTCAAAATGGGTTAAAGATCTAAACATAAGACCAGAAACTATAAAACTCCTAGAGGAGAACATAGGCAAAACACTCTCCAACATACACCACAGCAGGATCCTCTATGACCCACCTCCCAGAATATTGGAAATAAAAGCAAAAATAAACAAATGGGACTTAATCAAACTTAAAAGCTTCTGCACAACAAAGGAAACTATTAGCAAGGTGAAAAGGCAGCCTTCAGAATGGGAGAAAATAATAGCAAATGAAGCAACTGACAAACAACTAATCTCAAAAATATACAAGCAACTCCTACAGCTCAACTCCAGAAAAATAAATGACCCAATCAAAAAATGGGCCAAAGAACTAAACAGACATTTCTCCAAAGAACATATACAGATGGCTAACAAACACATGAAAATATGCTCAACATCACTCATTATCAGAGAAATGCAAATCAAAACCACTACGAGGTACCATTTCACGCCAGTCAGAATGGCTGCGATCCAAAAGTCTACAAGCAATAAATGCTGGAGAGGGTGTGGAGAAAAAGGAACCCTCTTACCCTGTTGGTGGGAATGCAAACTAGTACAGCCACTATGGAGAACAGTGTGGAGATTCCTTAAAAAACTGGAAATAAAACTGCCTTATGATCCAGCAATCCCACTGCTGGGCATACACACTGAGGAAACCAGAAGGGAAAGAGACATGCGTACCCCAATGTTCATCACAGCACTGTTTATAATAGCCAGGACATGGAAGCAACCTAGATGTCCAT